>NC_135821.1:65610309-65740984 GCF_964213995.1 Mustelus asterias | reverse complement strand
CATGCCTCCACCAGCCTTGCAATGCATTCATACACGTGTATTTTAGCAGTTGCTATGTGAATACTTGCCCAATCATGCATAATTGTTCTCTTTCAGCAATTCTCCAAAGAAAACTTTTACTGGATGTTATTTCTGATATTTCAATTGGCAATGATTTGTTCTGTGTTTATTAATCAAACGTCTTCACGTTAAAAGTTTTTAAAAATAACAAATCTTTTTAGCACCTAAGGTGTCCCTTACAACTTATTTATAATGTATGCCCTCTCCTGCTCAGCAGCCCTCCAAGTTCTCTGTGTTCTTCCAATTCTCATGTTTCAGCATCCTTGAATTTTCTTGCCTCACCATTGAGGGCCCTGTCCAGGCTCTACTTCCAGCACTAAACCTCTGCCTTTTTTCCTTAAGTCATTCATTAAAAGCCAACTTTTTGACTAAGCTTTGGTCCTAATATCTCTTCCTCAGTTAGGATTGATCATTTGTCTGATTTACATTCCCGTGAAGCACCTTGGGATATTTTGCTACATTAAAGGTCGAATATGAATGGAAGTTATTGTTGTATCATACATCCTCCTGCCACACAGACACAGAGCTGATTCCTGCATTTTTTTGTCATTGGTTGAGATCTTCACAAACCCATCTCCAAGTGACCTTCTGTGTGATTTGGTAAGATGTTGTGGATCTCATTTTAGACACTTCTCCGCTCAGGTTACAGAAACTCCAAGCTCTCAGTCCAACACCCATCTCCCAACCCAGTGCCTGAAGATCTCAGAAGGACTCCATTTCCAGCCAAGAGAGATCTGAAGCCCCCCACCCCCCCAACCTGTCCTCAGCCTGTTTGCTGTTGTGGTAACTCTGTCTTTATATTAAATGTTACAATATTTATCTGCATTGAATTAATAGGTTGGGATTTATTCAACCCTTTAACTTTCTGATTCAGTATTTTTCACAAGCATTTTTGAATAATCAATAAATGAAATATTAGTGATCTAGTTGAAGTTATTTGTGGATGCTGCAAAAAAAATAGTTTCTTATATTCCTATTTCTCTACCCCAGTCTATCCACACTTAGATCCTGCATCACCTTCCACAACATTCATCCCATTCATCAGTTTAACTCATTTCCAGTGAATCAAGAACTGAGAATTGCTTACTGCAGGCTGACCATCTCAAATGAATCCTAAATATTGTTAGTCACCTTAACTCTCAGTTATCGTCATACATCAGTGAAAGTACAGTGACTGTCCACTGTTAATAGTTGCACAAAGGCTTTGATTCATTCGTGCTTCTACCAAACTCTATGCACATTACATTTATTTGCTGATCACAGCTAAAGATTTATTAACTGAAATGCAGAATTAAACAAATGTACTTCTCCTCATCGATACCAATCTTTCCTCAGGGTAAGTATCCAACCCCAACACCCACCCACCTTGTCCACGTGCTACCAAGACTCTGATTCCCGTCAATCAATTTTATTTACTATTTAGTTTCTTGTCCCTTTGCAGCCAAGGAATCATGGCCAAGTTTAGTCTTCAGGTGACATTGGGTGAGAGCATTGAAGCATCTCCTCTGGTAGGATCTGTTGTTTCAATGAGGTAAATTTACATAAGTAGTTATTATAAATGGGAACATGGGAATTTCTGTAGAATTTAGAGCACAGCACATTTCCCCAAAAGGTCTGCCATTGTTAATTCTGCACACAAGTCTCCTTTCACCTCAGCTCATCCAATCCTATCAACATATTGCTAGAGGAAGCAAGTGGAACACACACAGCAACTCCGCATCAATCCACAGAAGACAGTAATTCCACCAGGAAAGATGTAATTTTCATTTGCAAAAGGTGACTTACCCATGACCCCTACTCAAAAATGCCTGGTTCTCACCCTGCACAGAACTCTCAACACCGATCTAAACTCATCGACTATGGTCAATAATTCAAAACCACGATGAACTTGGTCTGGAACCCAACTGAAATATCATGAGGGAGCACAGCCAAACGCTTAGCACAGCAACAGTGGCCCGAGTCTACTCTGTTGCAGGATACAGCAGTGCCTCATGGTCCTGCAGCTTACTACACAAAGATTGTGGATGCGCAGCCAAATAGCACCGTGATGACAGTCTTAGAGATGCTTAAGTCAACTCCAGCTGAGTTTTGCTCTGTGCTGTGTCACATTTCTCCACCTGCAATTTGCCTCAATGCCATCATGCTCGATTTGAGCATCATCAGCAACACCAACCCTGCCATTCAAAAACCCACCAACAAGCACTTAAAATAATGCAGGGTGTTCTGGGAAATAGCAACTAATATTCATGCAACTGGTGTCAACTCACCTTTTAGGTGGACAGACTTGTGGGAGGCACGCAGCATTAAAAAAACACCACCTCACCAACCCAACAGTAGAGGTGGCTGGCTTCAACCTTGCTGGAGACACTGGACAGTGCTTGAGCAAATCCACTCTGGGCAAAGATGGATGCAGACACCTGTTCCACAAGTGGAAAATTACGATGACACAAAGTGTGATTGGGGCCATATCTAACTTACTGAGTAAGACATGCATATTGCAGGAGGCACTTCACTTCTCCATTCATCATCTGAGGAGGCTATCGAATGGATAACCAAATGAGACATATCATTATAAGCTTTTCCTGCATGAGAAAGATCTCTCTCTCACTCAGCCTTTCCACACCTGATGGTGCATTGCATAGGTCAGACTTTCATCTATTTCTGTCACTAATTATTCCTGGAACAGGTCACTGGTCTGTCGCCAGGGGCTTGGAGCTTAAGGGGCATTACACCACATCAAGCATAGCCACACACATACATTAAGGGGCAATTTAGCACGGCCAATCCACCTAACCTGCACATCTTTGTACTGTGGGAGGAAACCAGAGCACCCAGCAAGACACAGGGAGAACATGCAAACTCCACACAGACAGTGACCCAAGGCTGGAATTGAACCCGGCTCCCTGGCGCTGTGAGGCAGCAGTGCTAATCACTGTGCCACTGTGTAAAAGGTAGTATCCTTATATTCCTTTCTCCTTCATGTGAACTGCATCTATGCTGTTCACTTCATTTACTCTATGTAAAGTTTCCCTGAGTGTTCTTAACATTGACTCCGGACTTCATGAAGTCTCATGACTTCAGGTTAAACATGGGCAAAGAAACCTCTTACTGGTTACCACAGACCGTTGTCCTTCGGCTGATGAATCAGTATTCCTCCATGTTGAACAACACTTGGAGGGGCACTGAGGGTGGCAAGGGCGCAAAATGAACTCCGGATGGGGGATTTCAATGTCCACCACCAAGAGTGGCTCGGCAGCAGCACTACTGATCAAGTTGGTTGGGTCCTAAAGGATATAACTGCTAAACGGGGTGGCGAAGGAACCAACAAGAGGGAAAAACATACTTAACCTCATCCATACCAATCTGCAGATGCATCTGCCCATGACAGTATCAGTAAGAGTGACCACAGCACAGTCCTTGTGGAGATGAAGTCCCGCCTTCACATTGAGAATAACCTCCATCATGTTGTATAGCACCATCACCGTGCTAAATGGGACAGACTTCAAACCGATCCAGCAACTCAAGACTGGGCATCCATGAGGCGCTGTGGGCCATCAACAACAGTGGAATTGCACTCCAGCAAATCTGCAACCTCTTGGCCCGGCATATCCCCCACTCAACCACTACCATCAAGCCATGGGATCAACCCTGGCTCAATGAAGAGTGCAGGAGCAGCACCAGGCATACCTAAAAATGAGGTGTGAACCTGGTGAAACTACCAAACAGGACTACTCGCATGCCACATGGCAAAAACAGCAAGTGATAAACAGGGCTAAGCAATCCCACAACCAACGGATCAGATCTAAGCTCTGCATTCCTTCCAGACCCTCCAGATTCTGATCCAAGGTAGTCTGTGGACTGGGACTGATGGGCTGGTCAATGGTGTGCCTCTCCTTTCATTCTGGTGGCTGTAACAAAGGTAATTGGGGATTGGCTGGAAAGTCACCTACATTAATGAACATTGACAGTTTTGGTGGGTGGCTGGAGACTGTTCATAGAATCATAGAATCTACAGTGCAGAAGAGGCTATGTGGCCCACAAATATCCCCATCCTCAATGATGGAGGAGCCCAGCACATCAGTGCAAAGGATAAGGTTGAAGTATTCGCAGCAATCTTCAGCCAGAAATGCAGAGTGGATGATCCATCTCGGCCTCCTCCAGTGGTCCCCAACATCTCAAATGCCAGTCTCCAGCCAATTCGATTCACTCCATGTGATATCAAGAAACAGTTGAAGGTACTGGATACTGCACAGGCAATGGGCCCTGATAACATTTCAGCAATTGAACTGAAGACTTGTGCTCCAGAACTTGCTGCTCCCCTAGCCAAGCTGTTCCAGTACAGTTACAACACGGGCATCTATCCAACAATGTGGAAAATTGTCCAGGTATTTCCTATACACAAAAAGCAGGACAAATCCAACCCGGCCAATTACCGCCCAATCAGTATACTCTCGATCATCAGTAAAATGATGGAAGGGGTCATCAACAATGCTATTAGGTAGCACCTGCTCAGCAACAACCTGCTCAGTGATGCCCAATTTAGGTTTCGCCAGGGTCACTCAGCTCCTGACCTTAGTACTGCCTTGGTTCAAACATAGACAAAAGAGCTGAATTCCAGAGGTGAGGTGAGAGTGACAACCCTTGACATCAAGGCCGCATTCGACCAAGTGTGGCATCAAGGAGTCCTAGCAAAACTGGAATCAATGGGTATCGGGGCAAATTCTCTGCTGGTTGGGGTCGTACATGGGAAGATGGTCGTGGTTGTGGAGGGTCAGTCATCTCAGCTCCACAACATCTCTGCAGGAGTCCTTCAGGGTAGTGTCCCAGGCCCAACAATCCTCAGCTGTTTCATCAATGACCTTCCCTCCATCATAAGGTCAGAAGTGGGGATGTTTGCCAATGATTGCACAATGTTCAGTACCATTCGCGACTCCTCAGATACTGAAACAGTCCGTGTTCAAATGCAACAAGATCTGGACAATATCCAGGCTTAGGCTGACAAATGGCAAGTAACATTTGCACCACACAAATGCCAGGTAATGACCATCACCAATACGATTCACTCTAACCACCGCCCCTTAACATTCAAGGGTGTAACCATCACTGAATCCCCCACTGTCAACATCCTTGGGGTTACCATTGACCAGAAACTCAACTGACTCACCACATACAAGAGCGGGTCAGAAGCTAGGAATACTGCGGCAGGTAACTCACCTCCTGACTCCCCAGAGCCTATCCATCATCTACAAGGCATAAGTCAGGAGTGTGATGGAATACTCCCCACTTGCCTGGATGGGTGCAACTTCAACAGCACTCAAGAAGCTTGACACCATCCAGGACAAAGCAGCCCGCTTGGTTGGCACCACATCTACAAACATTCAATCCCTCCATCACTGCGCTCAGTAGCAGCAGTGTGTACTATCTACAAGATGCATTGCAGCAATTCACCAAAGATCCTTAGACAGCGCCTTCCAAACCCACGACCACTTCCATCTAGAAGGACAAGGGCAGCAGATATATGGGAATACCACCATCTGCAAGTTCCCCTCCAAGCCACTCACCATCCTGACTTGGAAATATATTAAGGAGTCTAACAACACCAGGTTAAAGTCCAACAGGTTTATTTGGTAGCAAACGCCACTAGCTTTCGGAGCGCTGCTCCTTCGTCAGATGGAGTGGAAATCTGCTCTCAATTGACAACATGATATGTTCCTCTTTTGAAAATCTAGGATATACATTGCCCAACCACCACCCTGATGGAAAAACAGGCTTTTCTCATGTCATTCCTGTGGAGAGAAAAATGACTCAGTGTGAGACACCATAGATCTGTGAAAAAAATAAGATGGGAGATAAGTGAGGTGGTGTGGGGGAAATGGGTGGCAATCTATGATTTCGGAGCACTGCATCAGATAAGCAAAATCTATTTACAGACGTGCAGAGTACGTGTAGGTCTGAGCACATACCCGTCCTCCATTTTAATCTTGCTGATATCCTCTCAACCACCCTGCCTGCTGTACCCGTCTGTCTTTGAAGTTTCAACATCTCTCTGAGAGCCGATCCAGGGGCTTGCCATCAAACTTGGACTCAGCACGAGTCTGGCCTTTAGGAATACTGCGAGTGTTGGTGACTTTGGCTGTCACTGCCTCTGCTTTCTGTGGACCAGATTGTGTGCTGTGCTCAGCAGATGGTGACCCTAAGCCTGCTCTAAAGCAAGGTCCCACCGAGGTGTGTGTCTCTGTGCTGCTGGGAAATGCAGGTAAATGTTGTATTGCTCTACATCTAGTGGGCCCTCCAGATTCTGATCCAAGGTAGTCTGTGGACTGGGACTGATGGGCTGGTCGATGGTGTGCCTCTCCTTTCATTCTGGTGGCTGTAACAAAGGTAATTGGGGATTGGCTGGAAAGTCTCCTACATTAATGAACATTGACAGTTTTGGTGGGTGGCTGGAGACTGTTCATAGAATCATAGAATCTACAGTGCAGAAGAAGCTATGTGGCCCACTGAGTCTGCACTGACTCTCCGACAGAGTACCTTCCCTGTCCTATCCCTGTAAGCCCATATGTTATGATGTGGAGATGCCGGCGTTGGACTGGGGTAAACACAGTAAGAAGTTTAACAACACCAGGTTAAAGTCCAACAGGTTTATTTGGTAGCAAAAGCCACACAAGCTTTCGAGGCTCTGAGCCCCTTCTTCAGGTGAGTGGGAATTCTGTTCACAAACAGAACTTATAAAGACACAGACTCAATTTACATGAATATATGTTTACCATGGCTAATCCATCTAACCTACACATGTTGGGACACTAAGGGGCAATTTAGCATGTCCTGCATAAAGACAGATAGACAGACTGTGAGCAGGACGAATGCCAAAATAAATGCTAAGCATGTCTGCCTGCTGTGTGTGCTGAATGGACCTATGTAAGGGCTGAAGACACAGCGTGTGCAGTGTGTGACAAGGGATGAAGATGTAAAAGTGTGTGTGAGAGAGAGATTCAGTGGTGGTGTCCTTTGTGCTGGTGTTTAAGCTTCCCTTGGACTGTAACCCTGTAAACACCTGGTGGTGTTCTGACTGTGTGGGTTGAGAGTGAGGAGAAGGTTGACTTGCCCTGGCTAAACAGATGGGATAATTGATCTTTTTTCAGCACTAGATAACTGTTCCTTTCTGAGGACTACAGGCACTGACCATCCTTGTGATCTGCTCCTAAATCTTGGTGGTGAGGTTGATGGAGCTCCAGATCCCATCATAGAATCATAGAAACGTACAGTGCAGAAGAGGCCCTTCGGCCCATCGAATCCGCACTGACACATTAGAAACACCTGAACTCCCACCTAATCCCATCTGCCAGAACTTGGCCCATAGCCCTGTATGTTACAGGGGTATCCTATCACAGGGTTAAAGGATCTCCAACTGCTGCTCAACAGCTTGGAGCAATGCGACCTATCCCCTGTCACTGACCCTGGCATACATGGTTTGTCTCTTCTGGTTCTTGCTATGACAAGTCCTGGACTGCAGAGAGTGAATGTGGACACAGGTGCCAATTAAAAATGGTGCCCAGAAATATGACCCGACAAGGTAACAGCAGGGCAGAGAATCCCAGCCTGCCACGAGATATGACATGCTGCTCGTTTAAACGTACATAATTGAGTGAAAAACTGATGATCTGGCACAGGAACCGTGCCAACTTTTCCACCCACCATCGCAGTAGGTCTCCAGAAAGGAAAATTCCATTCTGTGTTGAAGAGTTTGACAACCTTTGACCCAGTAGCAGTACAGTAAGGAAAAGTTGTAATTCGAAATGCCTGTGTAATCTGTATAATTGTTTTTCAGAATGCTTGAAAATGACTTTTCAGAGTTTGCATCAAATGTAAAGGGATTAATTATAATTTTCTTGGAGAATAAGAAAAGCTGTGCTATTTGTGCTCCAACACCAGGGAGAGCATGTTTTGCACCTACGCAGTGGTAGTCAGTCACAGCGAGAGATGCTTTTAATTGCAGTTAGTGTCTAACTGCAACCAAACTAACAGCCTAAATTAAGTTTTGAGATGCAAACTGAAAATTGTTATTACCTGTTATTAATCACGTGAGGTTTGGTTCTTTTCCAAAATGTTCAGTTCATTTGCAGCACATCATTTTTAAAATTCACTTCAGAAATACATCCGGGTATTACTTTTCTAATCAGAGTTTTTTCAGGAGCTATCAAAATAATGCTTTGAGAAGCAACTAAATGTATGGACTTACTGCATCTTGCATTATGTTTCATAAAAATAAAATACTGCGGATGCTGGAATCTGAAACAAAAACAGAAAATGCTGGAAAATCTCAGCAGGTCTGACAGCATCTGTGGGGAGAGAATAGAGCCAACGTTTTGAGTCTAGATGACCCTTCGTCAGAACTGAGAGCAAAGAGAATCAACGGAGATTTAAACTATGGGGGGGGGGCGGGGGGAGGGGGGCTGGAATGGGCAAAGGGAACGTAAATTAGGATACAGAAGGCTGAGAAGGTGCTATAAAGTGTCCATTAAGTGATCAGAATGCGAGAATGGCAGAACAGAGGTGCAGATTGTTAAAGGGCTGCCTGAGGAATGTGGTAGTTGCTCTGAAGGCAGGGGTGGGGGGGAGGGTGTGCGAGAAGGGGAGCTGGAATGGAAAGTGGAAAAATGGAGGTGAGAAAGAAGGATGATAAAATGAATGGTCAGTTTTTCTATTTGGCAGAAAAAAAAGACAGGAATTCTTGGAGGCAATTTGTGAGCTGGCTAAAAAAAAGTCTATAACTTGCAAAGCTACATGAATAACCCAGAGGCCTAACGAGCTGGGTCTCATTCCAAAAGTGCCTAAACTGTGAACAGAGGTGTTATTGGTTGGTTGGTTGCAAAGGAATTTGGGAAAGGTACATCCTTAGGACTACTGTGGGTGGCACGGTGGCACAGTAGTTAACACTGCTGCCTCATAGCACCAGGTCTTGGCTGACTGTCTGTGTGGAGTTTGCACCTTCTCCCTGTCTGCAAGGGGTTCCTCCGGAACTCCGGTTTCCTCTCACAGTCCAAAGATGTGCAGGTTAGGTGGATTAGCCGTGATCAATTGCCGCTTAATGTCCAAAAATGTATAGATTAGGGGGATTAGCCGTGGTACATGCGCAGGGTTACAGGGATAGGGCGGAGGGATGCTCTTTTGTTGAGTCAATGCAGACTCAATGGGCCAAATGGCCTCTTTCTGCACTGTAGGGATTCTATGATTATTTGGTTCTATGGCCAGCTGAGGTAGAGAAGTTTTGTAGAAACTTGCTGATTGACAGTCATACCCATGAAACTCTCAGGCAAAAACTGTTGTTGGATAGGACTCCTGGCCTACCCTACATTAATAAAGAACAGCATATTGTGGGACTGCAATTTCACATCAGTGTGAATGCTTGCAGCTGTGTATCTTCATTGTATCAAGTATTTAAAATGAAATTTACCTTTTTGTTTGAAATATCACTTGCCTGATGATTTATGTAGTATTTGCATTGGTTCTGATTCATATGAAAATAAAAGCTACTAAAAGTAGAGCCTTGTTGACAATAATTTGGGGCTCAATCAGTAAATTTAACTATTTTTGTTTATGGTTCCTACATGGAGACCATGATGAGAAAGAGTTTTCTCTTCCATATTTCCCATTCTTTTTATTCTCCCAACGTGTTCGGGTTTTCTCTTTGCAGGTTTCCCTTTCTGATGCTCCAGTTTGTCTCAGAAATGAGCACAAGAACAGTAAGAAGCCATTCAGCACCTCCGGCTGCTTTACCATTCAAGTAAAAGGTGAAGTTGCCATGGTCCCAGGTGACCCATAGGTTGCTCTCCCCTTTGAGGGCGAAAGCTGGCTTGTGTTCACCTAACCTAGCCACCTGAGGATCACCATACCACTGAGAAGCAAGGTTGAGAAGGCAGGCCTTTGTGAATAGCCTCAGCCAGTATGGGAATTGGACTCACGCTGTTGGCTTCACTGTGCATCACAAACCAACTGTCCAGCTAACTGACTCCCAGCATTCAGATTGTAGATGATCTATATGTCTTAACTCAAGCTACCCATTTTTGTTCCATCCTCAATTACCCCTACCTAACTAAAATTTATAAGTCTTAACTTTGACATGTTCAATTTCCCCCACCCTCAACAGCTTTGGGGAGTTTCAGATTTATTCTACACTTCATGTTACTCCCCTGCCAGAGGTACACTATCTACCCTGAACTCCATTAATCATTTTAATTAGATTGCCCCTTAATCTTCTACACAAGGGAATGCAAGCCTAGCCGGTGCAAGAGGACCTTATAATTTAACTTTTTTTTCTTACATTCTGGTAAATTTATATATTGCACCCACTCCTATCCTGCAGGTGGCGCTGTGGTCCGATTTGTTCAGTCCTCTCGGCTGCATTCGCTGGAGCGTGGGCTGTCCTGCTGAGCTGTAGGCTCCGAAAGCTTGTGTGGCTTTTGCTACCAAATAAACCTGTTGGACTTTAACCTGGTGTTGTTCTTGCTGTGTTTACCCCAGTCCAACGCCGGCATCTCCACATCATGAGCTGTAGGTGGGCAAGGGGTTGATTGGTCCTCCTGCTTGCTGGTGGAGCCGGACTGGGGGAAGGGAGGAGGAGGAGGAGGAGGAGGGTGGGCTGCCCTCCGGAGCTGTGTTTGGGGAAGAGGAGTTGTTTGGTCCTCCCGGCTGAGGGTGGCGCTGGAGCGTGGGGCGGCCTTCCTGAGCTGTGGGTGGGGAAGGGGTTGTTTGGTCCTCCCGGCTGAGGGTGGAGCTGGAGCTGCAGCGTGGGGGTGGGACGGTCCTCCTGAGCTGTGGGTGGGGAAGGGGTTGTTTGGTCCTCCCGGCAGAGGGTGGAGCTGGAGCTGCAGCGTGGGGGTGGGACGGTCCTCCTGAGCTGTGGGTGGGAACATTAATAAGTTGAATGTTTGTTTTCAAAAATGTGGAATTGATTTTCTAAAACCTCCACAGTACAACATTTTCCAGCGTTTTCTAGGTTTTGTTAGTTGGCCCATAAAGTCAAGTTACATCCATGTTTCTTTATAAATTTAATCTGCTACACTTAGCTGTGTTTATTTTGATGTACTGAATAGATTTTTTTTTAAACTGCTGCAACTGTGTTCTCAAGCAAATGTCTTATTTTGTGTACAATTCTTAAAGGTCTTTGTAAAATGTTCACTGGAAATGACAAGCTTACATCTTCAAAAGCATTTGTAAAATTGTGTGCGCATTAGTCTCATTTTAATAAATTTTGCATGGCAAAGTATACCTTTGTACATTAAAAAAAGAGGGGTTGTTTGGTCCTCCCGGCTGAGGGTGGAGCTGGAGCGTGGGGGTGGGCGGTCCTCCTGAGCTGTGGGTGGGGAAGAGGGGTTGTTTGGTCCTCTCGGCTGAGGGTGGCGCTGGAGCGTGGGGGTGGGCGGTCCTCCTGAGGTGTCGGTGGGGAAGGGGTTGTTTGGTCCTCCCAGCTGAGGGTGGCGCTGGAGCGTGGGGGTGGGCGGTCCTCCTGAGCTGTGGGTGGGGAAGAGGGGTTGTTTGGTCCTCTCGGCTGAGGGTGGCGCTGGAGCGTGGGGGTGGGGCGGTCCTCCTGAGCTGTGGGCGGGGAAGAGGGGTTGTTTGGTCCTCCCGGGTTGTAGGTGGCGCTGTGGCTGAGTATTGGCAGACCGCCCCTTGCTTCAGTTGCCGGCTCTGCTGTGCGGTGCCAGTCGCGGTGCTGTTACTGCTTCAGGTGATTCCCAACTCTGGTGGTGATGTATCTCTGGCTCTGCCTTCGGAGCGTACTGCTCGGCTCCTTCATACTGCTGACCCTGTGCTCAGAGGCCGCCGGCTCAGTGGGAGGGGGGCATGATGGGGGTGAGTCTGAGGAGCTGAGACGTAACCATAGCAAGGCCTTCCCGGTGGTGACCGTCGACTTCGGTCATGTCAGAGCCCCATTCGTTGTGGCGCTGTGGATCCTGCTGGCCTCTGTCCTGAAACTGGGTGAGTGACTGGGCTGAGGGGTGTCCGGGGCGGCGGGGGTGAAGGTGACTAAGGTAAGATGTTAGGTGATCCCCATCCCGCTCCTCCACAGGGAGCACAAAATCTCACAGCAGGAGAAGAGTCCATTCGGCCCATCCTGTCTGTGCCGGCTCCTGGGTTTAAGTGTCAGGAGAAGGGCGTGAGGAGAAAGCGCTTCACTCAAACGGCTGTGAACCTTCGGAATTCTACCCAGCGGTTTGCGGATGCTCCATCATTCAGAGAGACTTTGATCCTTCAGGCAATCAAGAAAGCGGGAGTTCTTGCCCAGGATCTTCCGCGATCTTACAGTATTGAATGGCAGAGCAGGCTCACTCTTGCTGTTGATATTCTTGTATTATTCTGCAAGCCATTGCCTTCCTGACGCCAACTTGCCTTTAGTAGTTACGAAATGTAGTTCTGCCACTCGCTTGAATAGTGCGTTTCAGATCATAAACTTCTATGTGAAAAGAAATGCGCATTCTCGAGTCTCTTTAGCCCTTATATACATGTGCTGCACTGCCTTCATTAACCCTGCATCATTTTGTCAAAAAAAACCTCAATTAGATCAGTCAGACATGATTTGACTTTAACAACTCTGCTGGCTGCCTCTTTGCCTATGTTTCTACAAGAGATAATTAATTTTATTCTTGACAGTGGCCTCTCCGTTTTCCTCATGATCCCCCTCACCTTTTGCCTTCTCCCTGCCCACTGCTGCTGAGTGCTTATCCTGCCCTCTGGATTTTGGATAGGGATTCTTTTACTTGGGTTTCAAACTATTAGATCTTGACCAGAACCAGGATACTTGAGTGAGCTTTGCAATAAGTGCCTGCATTGCTTGGCTGTATGGACGGGGTGGCTCTTACTCCCACGTCCATCTGCCTCTCTCAACTGGTAATCTACCAGAAATAGAGATCATCCGTCAGCCAGTGAATAGGAACATCAGTGAGAAACCTATGTTATCTCATGTATTTGTACATCAACTTCCCACTGATTCCATTCTGTCCTCTGCCTCACCAAACAACACTCACATCATCAGTCTTGTGTGTTATTTCTGAACACAGTGTTAAGTTCCAGCAGACCACCCCTGATATTCACTCGAAGGTGATTATTCAGACTTAGAATGTAGATCTTGTAAGTTAATGCAAGGGCATATTGTAACCTGCTGTCTGTTAGTTTGGGCAACCAAAAGAAAAGTTAATTTATGTATGCCAGGAACATAACAGTACTAATTGCAAGAACATGTATGAAACTGAACATGGGCCCATCACAGCCAAGGATTATACTCTGTGCATAATATGAAGTGTTGCACTCTGTGCTTTGTTCCATTTTGTACAATGGGTTACTGTCTGCTCAGGATTCCAATGTATGCACAACTTTCTGATGTTGCAGCCCCCACCTAACATTCTGGCCATTCCCAAAGAAATGTTGGGCCTAAAGTTTAGCTAGTTCTGCTGTGGGGGTTAGCAGAGCAGGAATGTTAGGGGTTATTGTGGGAGCCCCAAGTTCATGTCTGAAACCTAGAGTGTGACTTGTTTGGTTAAGGAAAGTATGAGCAGCATCCGATTCAGTGACTTACAAAAGTATCAAATTTCAGGTTAAAGCATATCTGAGAGGGAGTAGTGGGCAGTAATATCTTTGTAGGCTAAAGGGGCCTCGAGATTAGATTGGAGGAATGATTGAACAGGACCAGAGACAGCTGATGCTGACAGCATTGGCACTGGCCAAAGTACTTCAGGTCCCTCTGTCCCCATAACCTGTCTTCCCTGAGTATGTGCTGTGTTTCTGTGTGCAAAGCCACTGTTTCAGTGACTATTTTAGTCTTCACCCTCTGTGAGCAGGATTAATGTGTGGAGAGTGGGGTAGGGAGGAGCTGGTATGTTTGAGTTTGCCGTACCATGTTCTGTCTTGTTCTGATTAAGCTGTACAGGGCCAGGCATTTTTTCTAAAACAAAATGTACTTTAACGTACTCCTTCAAATTTTAAGATTACGCAACAGCTTAAATTTGACAATACATAGTGATGTGCGGGTTAGGTGGATTGGCCATGCTAAATTTCCCCTTAGTGTCCAAAGATGTGTAGATTACGGGGATAGGGCAGGGGGGTGGGTCTGGGAAAGATGCTCGACCGGAGAGTTGATGCAGACTTGATGGGCTGAATGGCCTCCTGCACTGTCCCAGGATTCTAAATACAGTTCAATATAACGTGGGTAGGTTTTTATACCTTGGGTGTCTCCTCTCAGTGAGTGCAAACATCAGTAGTAAACCCAACATTGCCTGCAGTGTGCCACCACCACCTTTGACTGACTGAAGAAACAAATGTTTGATGGTAAAGACCTGAAACCTGGCACCAAGCTCATGGTCTACGGGGTTGCAGTGCTACCTGCCCTTTAGTATGCTTCAGAGACATGGATAAACATACAGCAGGCAGCTTAAATCCCTGGAGAAATATCACCAACAGTGCCTCCATTAAATCAGTTCCTGCCTCTGTGATTGAATCCTGGACTTCCTAACCCACATACCGCAATCTGTAAAGATAGGCAGCAACACTTGCTGTACGATTATCCTCAACACCGGTGCACCACTGGGCTGTGCCCTCAGCCCCTTCCTATTTATGCACCTATGACTGTGTGGCCAAATTCTTCTCCAACTTGATTTTCAAGTTTGCTGATGATCACCATAGTGGGTTGGACCTCAAACAATGATGAGGTGGATAACAGGAAAGTGATAGAGAATCTGGTGAACTGGTGTGACAACACTAATCTCTCCCTCAATGTCAGCAAAACGAAGGAAGCAGTCATCAATTTCTGGAAGCGTAGTGGAGGACATGTCCCTGTCTACATCAATGGGCATGAAGTGGAAATGGTCGAGAGCTTCAGGTATCTAGGTGTCCAGATCACCAACAAACTGTCCTGGTCCCTCCATGCTGCGTTACAGTTAAAAGAGCCCACCAACGCCTCTACTTTCCCAGGAGGCTAAAGAAATTTAGCATGTCTGCTACGACTCTTACCAACGTTTACAGATGCACCATAGAAAGGATTCTTTCTGATCGTATCACAGCTTGGTATGGCTCCTGCACTGTCCAAGACTGCAAGAAACTACAAAGGGTCGTGAATGAAGCCCAACCCATCACGCAAACCAGCCTCCCATCTATTGACTTTGTCTACACTTGCTGCTGCCTCGGAAAAGCAGCCAGCATAATCATGCACCACGGACATTCTCTCTTCCACCTTCTTCCATTGGGAAAAAGATACAAAAGTCTGAGGTCACGTACCAACCGACTCAAGAAAAGTTTCTTCCCTGCTGCCATCAGACTTTTGAATGGACCTGCCTTGCATTAAGTTGATCCTTCTCTACACCCTAGCTATGACTGTAACACTACATTCTGCACCCTCTCCTTTCCTTCTCTATGTATGGTATGCTTTGTCTGTACAGCACGCAAGAAACAATACTGTATGCTAATACATATGACAATAAATCAAATCAAAAGGATAGGTACTCTATTATCAATGTCCTCTCACAAACCAACCTTCCCGGTACCGAGGCAGTTTTTTATGGCCAATCTGTTGCACAGATTGGGCCACACCATCCGCAAGCCTGACATAGAGCTCCCAAATTGAGCTCCGTACTCTGAATTTCATCAGGGGAGTCACTTCGTGAAAGGCAGGGGAAATGTTTCTTCAAAGATTCCCTGAAAAATTGCAACATCCCAGCCAATATGTGGGAATCTCTTGCTCGAGACCATCCAAATTAGAGAAGAAGCATCTGCAAAGGTACCACCCATTTTGAAAGTCTCAGACTGGCCCAAGTGAAGGCCTCGCGCATACAGCGGAAGAGTACCAAGATCTAGGTACAAGGGGAAGGTTCTTGATCCATTTTCTCCCAGTTAAACAATTTTAAGACACTCATCCTTGTTTTCAAACCACATCCTTCACATTCCTATCTTTGTTTGCAAAAGAAACCAAAACAATATGAGAAAAAAACATTTTTACGCAGCGAGTGGTTAAGGTCTGGAATGCACAGCCTGAGAGTGTGGTGCAGGCAGGTTCAATCGAGGCACTCAAAAGGGAATTAGACTGTTACCTGAAAGAAGAAGAATGTGCAGGGTTACAGGGAGAAGGCAGGAGAATGACACTACTGCTCATTTGGAGAGCAGCTGCAGCCACGATGGGCCGAATGGCCTGTGCTGTAACAATTCTGAGAGCGTACCAAAATCCAAGCATCCCAAAATCCAAGTATCCCACCCACTTGCCTCATCAAAAACTACCTGCTCCACCTGTGGCAGTGTGTGCAGATCCAGCGTTGGACTTTATAGTTTCCTGAAGAGCCACGCCCCAGAGTGGAAGAAAGCCCTCTTCAGTCCTAAGTGATTGCTGAAGAAGGTATAGAACTCTGAGGTGTCTACATTTACAATTATAAGTTTTAATTCCAAAGTACATGTCATGTTCAACATTCTCTGGCACAGATAGCCTGTGTTACAGAGCTGCCCTGCATGAACTTTGACAAAAACTAAATCTTCGCAAAGGCATATTCCAGAAGGAGGTGGATGGAGACCCTGGTCTCACCTCCAAGCAGCCGCCTAGATGGATAGATACTGAATCTGACTGATTATCGAGATTATGCTATTGACTCATATTTTATGTCTCTGAAAGATAGCCATACTCTTTGTTCTGGTAAGAATAACTCTTGATTGTTTCCTGGATCTTTCGGGCTAGAGTTTTGAAAGTTTATTCATATGCAAAGAAACGCACTGTTTGCAGAAGGATAAGAGCCTTTTTTGTCTTTTAGTGGAACACTGACATTTTTAATAATAGTTCAAGTTAGTTTCTGATTGCTATATTCTGCAAACTTTGTCCAGTATATCTTAACTGGCCATACCTCCTTATCAGTATATAAAGAGGTGTGGCATTTACTTTCCCATACAGGGGTTGAGAGAATTGTTTGTGACTAATTTTCCATTTATTGCACTGGTTGCAATAAGGAAAGATAACCCACCCCACAGGAAACAACCAGCAACTGACCTCTTTTTAAAATTCACTTATGGGATGTGGGCATCACTGGTTAGGCCAGCATTTATTGCCCATCCCTAATTGCCCTCGAGAAAGTGGTGGTGAGTTGCCTTCTTGAATCACTGCAGTCGCTGAGATATCGGTAGACCCACAGTGTTATTAGGGAGGGAGTTCCAGGATTTTGACTCAACGACAGTGAAGGAATGGTGATATATTTCCAAGTCAAGATGGTGAGTGATTTGGAGGGGGATTTCCAGTTCGTGGTGTTCCCAGGTATCTGCTAACCTTTTTCTTCCAGATGGTAGTGGTCATGCGTTTGGAAGTTACTACCTAAGGAGCTTTGGTGAGTTCCTGCAGTGAATTTTGTGGATGGTACACACTGCTGCCGCTGTTGGTTGGCGGTGAAGAGAGTGAAGGATTACCAATTAATTTTAAATACTAGAAAATGGAGAAGAAATACACAGGCCCAAGCAAGTGAAGGAAGATTCACGGTTCAGCTTGAGATGATTTGTTGGAGCCGGTTTGTATTTTATTTTACTGACGTGATCACAAATTCTATGTTTTCTCTGATCTGACGCAGATGCTACGCAGCCCTCGGTCTTTTTGTTGCCACCACGACTGACTGGGACCAGCTTCTTCTATCGTCACCCTCCATTTTGTTCTTGGTGTGATGTAGATTATAGGAGAGCTGTCACAGGAGAAGTTGCTGGCGCTCTTGACTGTGTGTTTGTGTGTGTGTTTGCGTGAGTGTTCTTGTGACTCCGTTGTAGATGCTAGGTCATACACCAGGCACTGTCTCCAGGGCTTAGTCCCGTTATCACGTTTGCACTATCTTAATCCCTCAAGTGCTTTCAAAGATTTTTCCACCTAAATGTCGAGATTGGGAGTATTTTATGCAGAACATTTATTTTTTTGGAGATTCTAAATCGAGTGCGTGTGGAGAATATGGTTGAAGTTTTGTAATGTGTCTAATGATGAGCTTTGGTGTAATTACTAGCTTAGAACTAAAGGCAGACTTCAAATTGTATGTTTTGTGAGAGACAGAGTTGGTCTTGGGGTAGAAATGCAGCAAATCCACACTACACATTTCTGGGTTTGAAGCAACTCTAAGTATATCTTACTTTCAGTTGAGGAATGAAAACATTCGTGGATGATAGGGTCTGAAGATTTTGCTGATTTGATATATCAAATAAGCATTCTTTATAAAATTTCCAACGAACTTCTGTTGTACCGATTTAAACAAACAAACTTGTAGCCCGGCAGTTATAGTAAAGAGGGCAATAGTGAAAAGGCTTTGAATAGGATCACTAATGAACTTTGCAATGTGCTCAGAGTGGTGCACTCGCAGACCATCCATTGATGGACTGTTGAGTGATGTACCTGCCAATGACAGACAGTTAAGTGGTGTACCTGCAGTCTATCTGTTGATGGACTGTTGAGTGGTGTACCCACAGTCGATCCATTAACAGACCATTGTAAGTGGTGTAGTAGGTAGTAATGTCCAGTGAATGCACCTAAACTGCCTCCCCTTGACTTTTTTTGGCCGCATAGATGTGGATGATGGGAGCTTTAGCTTAAGTTCTGGTCCTTAGCAAACTTCAGTTGTTAGGGAATTCTCAGCTGGTTTGGTTAAAGGTGTGAATATTTTGCTGTTTTAAGATTTAACTCTAGGGATTTTGCTTAAATGTTTCCACAGAGATCTATGCAGCTGGGACCTGGATCAGAGAGTATTGCATTAAAATTTGTTTCTGAGAGAAAGGATAGTTTTGAATTGCAGTGGAAGGTAAAAGAACATTGAGGTTGAATCCACATCTGCTCCCATGGACTCTGCTGTCCTGAAGGCAGCTCAAGTCGGATTTTCTCTCACCGCTGTCACATCTCCATGAAATCCTGGTGTCACACTGGTGGTGAACGTTGGATTGAAATAGGAAGAAAATTTGCATTTATATGGCACCTTTCACAACCTCATGATGTGGAAAATTGCTTTATGGTTAATACTTTTAAAGCATAGTCACTGTTGTAATGTGGGAAAATGTGAGAGCCAATTTGCCGACAGCAAATTCTCGCATACTCCAATGCGACCATTTGTTTTAGATGTTAGTTGAAGTATAACTGTTGGCTAGGACATTAGGAGAACTCTCCAGCTATTTATTATCTACCAGAGACACAAGACATGGCCCCAGTTTAATCTCTCCTTCAAAAGACTGCACCTCTGACCATTTTCCTGTTCAGAGATTTTCAGTGTGAGCCTGAAGAAATCTTTTGGAATGGGTGCATCTGACCTAGGTAAGGTAGAATTTGGACAGAGGCCCATTGTACAGCTCCTACACTAAGACTAAAACAGGATAGATCCTGAAGTGTTCAGAGACTTGGACCTTTTTGGAACTTTTTAGTTACATGGGGATGAGAGGGATCCAAAGCTGGTGCTATCACTTACAAAATCAATGGAAGCATAATGGGTTGTATTTGAACCTCAGTTCTGCTAAATACAGAGAATGTCTCCAGCATTGTCCTTATGATGTTCTGTGTCATAGAGCCTCCGCTGCTGTGAGAATAAGTCATGCTCATTAAAGGCAATGTGTGTGCTGACAACACAGAAATTGATTTCTCCCGAGTCTCAATTAACTGTGTCACAGCCGCCATAATTGCATCCTCGGAAATAAACAATGCCATCATATCCTCTGATGCATCATAATTATTTCATACTCCCCACTTGTTTGCTCTATATGATGCCCATTTTCCTCAAGAACCGTTTCTTTAAAAGGTTTTTCTTATTTTCTTGAATGTTACATTTCTAAAATATTCATTCTTGGGATGTGAGTGTTGCTGGGAAGGCTGGAATTTTTTGCTCTCACATATGGTGCTGAGCCACCTCTTGAACTGTCTGTGCAGCGAAGATACTCCCATAATGCTGTTAGGTAGAGAGTTCCATGATTTTGACCCAGTGATGACGAAAGAACAGCTTCTATATGTGCATGTTGGGGTGGTGTGTGACGGTGATCCCATACATCTTTCGTCATTTTCATTCTGGGTGCTGGAGGTTGGGGTTTGGGAAATGCTGCTGAGAAAGTCTTATTGCGTGCATCTTTGGACAGTGCACACTGCAGGCACAGTGCATCGATGGTAGCTGGAATGGATGTTTAAGGTGGTGGATGCCAAGCTTGTGCACTGATTTATCTTGTAGGCTGTTGAGCTTCTTGATCATTGTTGCAGCAGCACCTAACCAGGCAAGTGGAGTGTATTCCATTACACTCATTTGTACCTTGGTGGTAGAGAAACCTTTGGGAGATGGATGGAGGGCAGCAAGGTAAGTTTTGCGCCTCAAAATACCCAGCCTCTGAACTGCTGAAGTAGCCATGTGGCTGGGCTAGTCAATGGTGATCCCCAGGATTTTGTCCATTCAGGATTTGGCAATTGTCAAGGTTATTTAAGATTTCTTATTGGAAATGGGGATTGCCTGGTCACTGATCAGTTCAAGCCTCTACATTGGAGGAGGGAAGATCATTGAAGCAGTTCACAGTAGTTAAACCATGGACATTAGTGACAATTCCTCAATAAACTGACAATGCAGGAAAACTAGCATAGATTGTTATTCAGCATTTAAGCATCTAAAATCATGCTGGCCATTCTGGGAAACAGTTGCCAATGTTCCTACATCTGATATCAACCTTGGATCTAAATGGGTGAGATCGTGGGTCAACTTGCTGCAATGGCTCATCACTGATCCAATAGTTGAGAGCCTGGCTTAGACCTCCCTCACATTAGCCTAGACAGTGCTCATCCAAATCTGCACATGGTATGGACAATGCAGCCATGTGCTACATAACTAGAAGATGAGGGAACAAGTGTAATGTCCAAACTATGTTAAGGATTGCGGGTTTTAAACAAAAAGAAAAAATTTGGTTTGCACGCTTGGATTCAAAGTACCACACGACAGGTTTATTGAAAGAGATGTTCTCTCACTGCAGAGAACAGAAATTGAAACTAAACAGCAGCCTGTGAAATGTCCTAATGATATAATTAAATCATGTGACTGGCTCTTAAAGCAATTATGCAACTACTTAAATATATAACATCCCTCCTCATTTACTTATGTGATCAAATTACAAATTACTCCGATGTTATACATAGGATCAATAATACTCCAGACATGGTACTATGCACCATTAAACGTTACACACAGTCTATCAGGAGGGCATCTATTCTTTGGTTGTGTACAACGCTCTGGAATTTAGCTGTCCTTGATCCTAAAAGTATGTTTGGAACTTCAGCAGACATTTTTCTCTTAGAACTATTTCTGCATCATTCTTACATGGTATAGTAGTGTAGACACAATCATTAGGCAACTCCGATTCAACTAAGTCTTTTGTAATAGTATTCACAATACTGGGAACTAACTAAATTGGTTCTTCTGGAGATGATTCTGAGAAATCATTTTGAGATGACAACAATAGGTCAACATGGCATTGCCAAACTAGTTCAGCTTTGGTTTGAACTGTAAGAAATTGGACCTGCTTTTGCTAAAACTATGGCTGGTACCCATTTCTCACTCGTGGCATAATTACGCACTAACACTCGATCTCCTTGTTGAAATGAGCATTGTTTTGCCCTCACTTCTTGTCTAGCAACTTGAGATTGTTGTTGACATTCTATTATCTCTGGAGATGATAAATCAAACTTCGTTCTCAACTTTCTCTAAGGGTAGTAATACGGGTGAGCTTTGGGTAGTCCCATGAGTAGTGTTCCTATAAGATGCCAAAAAGCTATTCACATGATGTGATAATGAGGGTTTTCTCTTTTGAAGCTGTGAAAGAATGTTTCAAGGATTGTACAAATCTTTCAGCTGATCCATTGGTTGATGGATGATATGGTGCTGATTTTATATGCTGAATACCATTTACTTTGGGATAATCCTCAAACTCTTATGAAGTAAACTGTGAACCATTATCACCTAACAATCTTTTGGTTTTCCAAATCTTGCAAAAATTTCATCAAGTTTTTCACTGGTTTGTTCTGCTGTAGTGAATCTCAAATTTCTGGCCACTTTAGGTGTGCATTAATTATGTTTAAGAACATGTAACCCTCAAATGGACCAGCAAAATCTACATGCAATCGTTGCCATGGCATTTTAGGCTGCTCTCAAGGGTATAAAAGAGTTAACGAATATTTCTTATTCGTGCACAGGATTGACACTGTCCCACTTTGTCTTCAATCCAAGCATCCAGATCTGGCCACCAAAAATAACTGTGCTAATTCCTTCATCCGGACTATACCAGAATGTCCTTCATGCAGTTGTTCAAGAACTCTTCCATGCAGACTAGCAGGAGTGATCACTTGGATTCTCTATAACAGACAGCCGCCTTGGGTGGCCAACTCAAGCTTTCTTGACATATATGGTTTCAAATCAGGAGATCTACGATGCATTCCAGCTATTCCTTTCAATACCGTATTCATCACCTTCCCCATCACAGGATGATTTCTGGTATGCCTCTGAACTTGAGAAGTTGTAAAGTGATCTACTAGCAAAAAATAATGTTAGCAAAACTAGTTGGTGGTATTATTTGCTCAATATGTAAAAGGTAATGCTGATAGTGCATCAGCATTAGCATGGAACTCCGATTGACAATACTTGATGTTGTAAGAGTGTGCAGATAAGATCAGTGACCATCTTTGCAATCAACTAATAGCTAATAAAGGTGTGCCTTTATACAGCCAAAAAATAGTAGTTAAGGGTCGATGATCTGTCAATAATGTGAAATGACAACCATATAAATAATGATGAAACCCCCATATGCCAAAAATTATACTCTGCTTCTTTTTCTAGCTGAGCATAGTTAGATTCAGCACTAACTAAAGTACATGAAGCAAAAACTATTGGTCGTTCTTCTCCCGAAGACATAATATGTGAAACCGCTGCCCCAACTCTATAAGGTGAAGCGTCGCAAGTAAGCAGTAATGATAGCTTTGGATTAAAATAAACCAATACTTCAGACTTCTGTGAAGCATCTCTGACATGCTTGTATGCTTTCTCACAGTCTGTTGTCCAGTCCCATGACTGTTTCACACATAGTAAATTATATCTTGGCTTCAACGATGTAGCAACACGTTTTCCATAATAATTTACATCAACTGAGTGACATTTGTCTGACGTGGTGCTTCTAAGATAGCTTCCACCTTTATAGGTGCTTTATGTAAGCCTTTACAATCTATAACATGACCCAAATACTGGATGGATGTCTGGAAAAAGTCACACTTCTCTTTTTTGACACGCAGACCATTTGCTTGAAGACATTCCAGTGTTGCTTCTAAATTATCCAAGTGCTTCTGTTCATGAGACCCTGTAATTAGAACATCATCCTTGCAACATCGTACACCAGAGAGACCATTTAAAATCTGATCCATTGATCTTTGGAATAGGGCTGGTGTGGGTGTTATTCCAAAAAGCAATCTTTTATCATGAAAAAGACCTTGATGAGTAACGATGGCAAGTAATGGTGGAGATTAAATGGCTACATTCATCTGTAGAAATGCTTGTGAAAGATCAATCTTGCTGAATTTCTGCCCATCTGATAACCCAGCAAACAAATGTTTAATTGAAGGAAGTGAATATTCATTACACAACACTGGATTTATGGTTTTAAAATCGCCACAAGTGGGAACTGAACCATCTGGTTCATGACAGGTACGTTGGAGGGCAGCCCAATCACTCATTGTAACTGGCTCTAACACACCAGTGTTAACAAGTCGTACTAATTGTTCTTCAACCAGGGGATGAATTGCATATCACACTGCTCTTTCTTTGAGGTTTTTTGGTTGACATTAGGCTTTATCTTGAACTCCCTTCGTTGAGCCAAGTGTCTCTTCAAATACACTCTTGTATTTATCCAGAAGGTGCTGTAGGTCTGTTTTGACATTGATCAATCTGACAACAGTCCAGTGAAGCTTTATCTTCTCCAAGCATGATCTCCCAAATAGAAAATTGCCATGGACCACATGGAGAGGCAACCGCACTATTTGTCCACTCAACTCTATGTTGGCCACGGTGTACCCTTTTAATGGTATGATCTCTTCAGTGTATGTCCTTAAAATCACATTAGCTGGTTTTAAAGGAAGATTCTTCAGCTTTTATTGGTATCTAGTCTCAGAATTATGATACAGCGGCATCAGTATCAATCTCCATCCTAATAGGTTTTCCCTTAACTTCAGAATCACCCAAAATCTACATGATCCACCCTGCATGGATAAGACATTGGAACTCTTCATCATATTTCTAGGCATTCTTCTTCACGGGCATAATTTGGGCGATGTTATCAAATGACAGAGCAGGCTTGAGGAGCCAGATGACCAACTGCTAATACAATATAAAACAGAAAATGTTGGGATAACACCAGAGCCCATGATTTCTCTCCCTGGCCCTGAGTAGTACTGAAACTCCTTGGTGCCACACTCAGTCGGGGGGGGGGTGTCATTTCTCACTGAAGTGCCTCCTATTACAGGCACTTGGGGCACCAAGACAGTCAGCAATTCCCATACTTGATTTTTCCTTGTCTGAGCGATTTGGAATGTGATGAACAATAATGAACAGTTTTGCACAATTCAGATATTGTTTTTCAACATCACACAAGTCGCGTGGCTGCTGACTCAATGTTGATGATGAAATACCAGCATGTTGTTAAACCTCAACATTCAGTTTCAAAAACAGACATGGGCTATTGAAGTGGTGTGCTTCGTCTAATAAACATATACCAGAAACAGGCCATTCAACCTAGACTGAATGTGTTGACGTTTACCCTCTACAGAAAAAAAAATCCTATTCCATGTGCTCAATCAGTTCCGATATCCCTTGATTCCCATTACCTTCTATCAGCAATCCAAGCTAATTTTAGCACAGTTTTTGTTTCAATCGCTTATGCTAGGATTGCAAATGTTTCTCCTGCAATTGTATCGAGGTTTACTCATTCTAGACATCACCAGAAAGTCTGTTTGTAGTTACCTTGTTAAATGACTTTTTCAAATTGCCCTGTCTTCCATTGAAAAAAGCCCCAGTTCAAATCTGTGTATTTGTGTTTACAAACAGCATCATCCTATTGATGTTGATGGGGAAGATTTTTACACAGAGGGTGGTGGGGGCCTGAAAATGCATTGCTAAGTGAGGTGGTTGAGGCAGTTACATTAGCCACATTTAAGACTTATCTTGATCGGCATGTGAACAAACGGGGAATAGAGGGATATAAGCTGTTGACAACGTGTTCGGCGCAGCTTGGAGGGCCAAAGGACCTGTTCCTGTGCTGTACTGTTCTTTGTCCTTTGTTCTATTGAGTTTTGTACTGTATCCTCCCTGCTGCCTCCAAATCCTTCTATTAATGTAGAGCACACAATTACACACAGTCCTTCAGCTGTGGTCTGAGGGAGGCTTTATGTAGATTCACCATTACATGGAATCTTTTCTATCCCCATACTGTTAGCTGTGATGCCCAGCTTTATTTTGGGGCCCTCTCTGCTTGAGGTGTTGATTTTAATATCTTGTGAATTCTGAATCTTATTTTTTTTCTACATCAGTCAGTTTTTCAGATCAAAAGTGTACTACTTAGCTTTTTTATGGAAATATAGCCCTTACGTTTACCAATGTAGGAGCAGTAAGTCATTCAACCACTCAAGTCTGTTCTATCATTGTTAGATTACGACTGATCTGCATCTTTCTTTATCCTTAGATCCATATCGCTTAATACCATTACCTAACTAAATCTATCAGTCTCAGTTTTCAAATGACCCCTGCCTCAGTAGCATTTGAGGGGAGAGGTTCCAAATTCCCACTACCCTGGAGTGAGGAAGCACTTTGATGTACCTTTGACCAACCTAATTCTAATTTTAAAATTAAGGCAGGAAAGTGAAGTTAAGGCCATGATCAGATCCACCATGATCTTATTGAATGGCAGAGCAGGATCAGTGGACCACATGACGACCTACTCCTCATTTCTTCATATCTTGTGTTATGCTGCTTTGTTCTGGACTGACCCATCTTCGGCAATCGCTTTTCCATTATCAATTCCTTGGTTAGCTCAGTTGGCTGCAGATCTGGTTCTTGATGCAGAGCAACAGCAACAGCCATTGTTCAATTCCCGTACCAGATGAGG
The DNA here is from genome assembly GCF_964213995.1 of Mustelus asterias. NCBI lineage: Eukaryota > Metazoa > Chordata > Chondrichthyes > Carcharhiniformes > Triakidae > Mustelus > Mustelus asterias. Next base: position 65,714,788 of record NC_135821.1, on the reverse strand, counting down.
TTATTCATGAAGGCCCACTTTCTCAACCTTGCCCCTTGCCTGAGGTGTGGTAATGCTAGGGTTAAAATCACCACCAGTCAGCTCTTCCACTCAAAGGGGAGAGCAGCCTATGGTCATCTGGGACTGTGGCAACTTTATTTTTTAATGTTCTTGCAGTCCCCATATGACCAGCGAAAGAATGAAGTTGACATTTATTATCTCTTTGGTAAGGATGTATTACCTTGATATTGTTGCATTTTACAAGAAATAAAATGAGAGTAAAATATTTTGAGATGATTCTTGTCAGTTGGATATGATGATTTAAACCTTCTAATAGAACTTTTAAATGACATCTAGAAGAAAGATGATCTTGTTAAATGCCTATGAGACATGATCAGAATTTGATAGATTTTAGAAAATGGATGCTCTCTCCATTGTGGACTTCAACAGGTTGAGAAAGTTCAATTTGGGGAACCCTGGATCAGTAGTAATGCTCAAGTTACTGGATTGTGCTAAGGTGGGTGTCTCATATGGGCAGGCAACAGGTTCTTGGAGAAAGTAACTTTGGGTCAGATTTCTGTTGTCTTAAAACAAATCCGTTGTCTTAAAACAAATTTCCTTCAGCTGTCATGGAAAACTGAGACACTCCAGGGTGACACAGAGAATAGAAGACTCAATGATTGCCAGATTTCAAATTAGTCTAGACAGAGGCATCAATATCAATGGAAGGATTAAGGATGGCCAGAATGTGGATGGAAGCACATTTTAACTAATCACCATTAACTAAACTATGGGCGGCACAGTAGCACAATGGTTAGCACTGCTGCTTCACAGCACCAAGGTTCGATTCCCGGCTTGGGTCACTGTCTCTGCGGAGTTTACACGTTCTCCCCATGTCTGCGTGGGTTTCCTCCGAGTGCTCCCGTTTCCTCCCACATTCTGAAAGATGTGCTGGTTAGATGCATTGACCCAAACAGGCGCCGAACCATGGCAACTAAGGGAATTTCACAGTAACTTCATTGCAGTATTAATGTAAGCCTTACTTGAGACTAATAAATTTAATCTGGCTATCATAACAAAATTGGGAGAATTAATATCTTAGAAATTCTCGAGGAACAATTAATTTGTGCTTCAGATGTGATTCCAAGTTTCATTATGCAGTGACCTGCCCAAGTGGAGTGACAGGATCCTGCAATGGCATATAAGAGAATATTGAGGAAGTGGATGAAGATCATGCTGAATCTGAATAAAATATACTGGTCACAAGGAGTTTAATCCTGTGATGTATGTGTTAGGTGCAGACTTTTTTAATTGTGCAGTATTAGAGTGCCAGCTTTTCAAACGTGTGAGACAGATGATTTAAAATATTACCTTGATTTTTGATTGTCATAAGGCTAAGGAATTTAAAAGTACTACTTGCTTTCAAGTTGGCAATGACAACACCTGAGGCCACTAATGAGGAGTTGTAATTTCATGTAAACTAGCTGGAGTAAGCCATTTCATAAGTACTAATGTATTCTTGGATGAGATACTTAGGCTGCTGAGTCACGGTCGTCTGTCCCTTGATTTAAGGGTGACGTCTACTCAGGGTGGCCTTGGGTCTTCAAGTGACTGAATAGGCTGATTCTTGACTGACAGATCTTTGGGAACTTGGGCAGAATGCCCACAGAATAGTGGGATCTGGAATGCGGGATTAGCTTCCTTTTTCCTTTTCTGCCATTACTTTGCCTCATTATTAAGCTCTTTCTCGTCATTAATGTTAATGCTGCCATGCTCCAAGGGAGCTTCAGAATGTCTTTGAAGCATTTTCTTTGTCTTTCCTGGAAGTTTGACCATTTGAGAGTTACGAGAATAGGCAGATGATTTTTAGCCATCAAAGTTTGTTTATTTATTAGTCACAGGCTTACATTCACACTGCGAGTTACTGTGAAAATCAGGGCACCATGTGAGGAGTTTGGCACTAAATTAAAAAGCAGAACCTCAAAGGTTATAATGTCTGGATTATCATCTGAGCCATGTGCAAATTGATAAGGGGTATATAAAATCCGAGAGATAGATAAAGGGCTCAAAGACTGGTGTGGGAGAAATGAGTGCCCTAGTAAATCACAGGTGCATCTTTCTTTATTGTTTACTGCATTTCTTATTCTGTTTACCCAATCAACCCGAGCCAGCTCTCCCCGCATACCCATGTAATGGGTTTTGTTTAAGATTCTTGTTCAGGACTGGAATATATCACACTCAAACCTAATTCAGTTGTATTGTGATCACTTTTTGCCAGAACATCTTTTACCATGGGATTACTAATTAGTCCTGCCTCATTACACAATAATAGATTTAAAATAGCTTTATCCCCAGTTGGTTCCACAATGTATTGTTGCAGGAAACTGTTGTGAAAGCTCCTCTCTCAGACTGCCTTTGCCAATTTGACTTCTCCAGTCTATATGAAGATTAAGGTCCCCCACCATTATTACATGGTATTTGTTATACACTCCAGTTATTTTTTTTTTAATGAATGTTCTGTCCACAGTTAGGGGGCCTTTAAACAACATCCACAAGCATTTTCTGACCCATTTTATTCTTAATCTCCATATATAATGATTCTCTTCCTGATTGTCTCAACCTAGTAAGATCCTTTCTTGCTATTATCCTTGTGTCGTCCTTTACTATCAGAGCTTTAATACCTCTTTTTCTATTCTGCTTGTCTTTTTGAAATATGCTCTGTTTCCCAACTTTGATTCCTTCATAACAATGTTCATGTAACATTAATTAGATCTAAACCATTAATCCCTGTTTGCACTGCTAATTCATCTATTTTATTGCAAATCCTTCTCAGATTCTGATAAAGAGCCTTTGTATTTTAATAGTTTGTTTGGACCCTATTCACTAGTGCACTATTACCATTAAACTCTGTTTTTGCAGGCCCACTATGTTTGTCTTTATATCTCCCTGGAAGTTGTATATTATGCCATACAAATGCATTTGCCAAATTTAAGGTAGGTTCAAATTTAAATAACATTTTGCTCCTGGCTGCTAAAGATGACTATCTGTTCTGCGTTGCTTTCACACTTGTCTAGTTGTGACTGTCAGGAGGAGTCAGTGAGCATCTGACAATCTCTCTTTCTCCACTGTTGCCAATGTGTTACTAACCGGGATAGTTTGCTGATTGTTGTTTTGCATTTTTAGGTTTTCACTTCCTCCCAAAGCTCTCAACGATTGTTCCAGAGAGCTGCCTGCTGGTATGCGTGGGTCTGATAGTTGGAGGTCTGCTGAAGACTGTGGGAGAAGACCCGCCCATCTTGAAGGCAGATGTATTCTTTTTTTATCTCTTGCCACCCATCATTCTGGATGCCGGTTACTTCTTACCCATTCGGTCTTTCACTGAGAACCTGGGAACAATCCTGAGCTTTGCTGTGATTGGGACACTGTGGAATGCAGCCTTTGTTGGGTTGGGGCTGTACGCAGTGTGCCAGATCAAAGGATCCGGACTGGAAAACATCACTGTGCTGCCTAATCTGCTGTTTGGCAGCATCATCTCTGCTGTGGATCCTGTGGCGGTACTGGCTGTCTTTGAAGAGATTCACATCAATGAACTGTTGCACATCCTGGTGTTTGGAGAGTCTCTGCTCAATGACGCAGTCACTGTGGTGAGTGTGATAGCTTAGAGTAGGGCACTTCATTCCAGCAGCTGGCCCCACACCTCCTTCCATGGCTAACCCACCGCTTACTCTGGTGCCCATGCAGCTGACCCATACTCTTTCCCCACAACCAACCTATCACTCCTTCCAGTGCGCGACGCGACACTCATGCCCAGCTTCCAACACTCCCTTCCCTGTGACCATCAACCCTTATCTTACATTTACCACGCCCGATTCCACCCCGGCCCCGGCTCCGCGTCCCCATGCACTACGCCATATGATTGTACAATGATCCTGAGCTGTATAACTTGCTGAGTGTGTGTGTTAATTGTACAGGTGCTCTATCACCTCCTTGAGGAATACTCTTACGCTAAAGAAATCGGCGCTAAGGAGGTGATCCTGGGAATCCTGTCCTTCTTTGTGGTAGCTCTCGGAGGTGTCTTTGTCGGGGTTTTCTATGGATTTATCGCTGCCTTCACCTCCCGCTTTACAGCTCGTATTCGTGTTATCGAGCCTCTCTTCGTTTTCCTCTACAGCTACATGGCATATTTATGCTCAGAGATCTTCCATCTGTCAGGAATCATGGCGTAAGTGTCCCCAAAATTACTGAGCAGTTAACTGCATTGACATGTGCAAATCAAGCTATCTCCATTTCTTGCAATGGTAGATGATTACTATTGATATGTTGGATTTATTCTCTCAGGCCAATTGCTGGTTCTTGGTGCAAGGCTGTGCTTAGTGCTGATGATAGGATGGCCTGTTCCGGCAGTGTAGGGAGTGTTGGGGTCGATAGAGCAGAAAATCCCTGTACTTTTATTCGTTCTTTGCATGTGGGCATTGTTGGGAAGGCCAGCATTCAATGCCCTTTATTAATTGCCCTTGAGAAGATGGTGGTAAGCCACCCTGTTGAATCCCTGCTGTCCTTGTGATGCAGGTACACTGATGGTGCTTTCTTCTGCAGCAATTTGACACAATTTTGCCGCTTGCTGCGCCATTTCAGACATTAAGAGAAAACCATATTGCTGTGAATCTAGAGTTGAGAGAGGATTGGTTTGGGTTGGGGAGGGGCAGAATGATTCTTGGGGTCGGGTTTGAGGGGGGAATAATCTCTTGGAGGCAGGTTAGAAAGTGGAATGGGAAGACTGTTCTGAGGGATGGGTTTTGAAGCGTGTGGGTAAGACAGACTGTTCATAGTGGAATTATCACACTGTTCAGGGGAAAACTGTTCTCGGGCAGAGAGGGTGTTGAGGGAGCAAGAACAGGCTAACCTCTGATGGGATATATGTGTTTTTGGAAGCAGAAAGCCAGACTGTTCTGAAAGGGTTGAGAAGCAATCAGTTCCAAGGTGGTGGGTGACTTTGAAGAAGAGAAAGGGCAAGTTGTTCCTGGGGTACAGAGGATGGACTCTTCTTTCTCTTGCACTATATGTTTCCTACTGTATCCCATTGCCTTGTTTGAAAAGACTTTCCAATAGTGAAACATGTACATCATTTTTTTGGTAGTCGAGTTCATGTTGGCATTTGTGTTTTGCAGCCTCATTGCCTGTGGAGTGGTCATGCGCCCTTATGTAGAGGCTAACATCTCTCATAAGTCTCACACTACCATCAAGTATTTCCTGAAGATGTGGAGCAGCGTGAGTGAGACTCTCATCTTCATCTTTTTGGGTGTGTCCACACTTGCCGGTGAACACCAGTGGGACTGGATCTTCATCAGTTGCACACTGATATTCTGCTTGATTGGTCGAGTCCTAGGTAAGACCTAAAAGGTACTGCACGCTTGGAGGGTAGTGAGTAGAACTGAAGCAGCACAGCTTGGTGCAGCCTCAAGTCAGTCCCACTTCACTACCTTATGTCCCCCTCCCTGGTGCTGTTTGTTGAGGCTGATGGCTATCAAGGGAAGAAAAGAACCTCAAGCAAACATTGTTGATCCCATGCTTGATTGCCAGCGATAGAAGAATTCACAATTAAATCGGTTGCTTTTGGAGTTAGTTTGTTATTGGTCACCATAGAGGGAATTTAATTGTAACTTGCTTACCCTGGGAGTGTTTGATAGACACTGTAGAGGGAACTTTATTTTGTATATAATATGTGCTGAACCTGCCCAGAAGTATTTGATGGGATGGTATAGAGGGGGCATGACTATTCAAAGTTAAAGTTTATTTTATTAGTCACAAGTAAGGCATACATTAACACTGCAATAAAGTTACTGTGAAATTCCCCTAGTTGCCATACTCTGGCGCCTGTTCGGGTCAAATGCACCCTAACCAGCACGTCTTTCAGACTGTGCGAGGAAACCCACACAGGCATGGGGAGAACATGCAAACTCCACGCAGACAGTGACCCAAGCTGGGAATCGAGCCCAGGTCTCTGGCGCTATGAGGCAGCAGTGCTTGCCACTGTACCGTCCACCTTGGGAATGTGTATTCCCACATCTGTCCCACACTATCATTAGGTGCTGCTGAGCAGTCAGTTGAGAGTACGCTCGTTCCCAGCCTCTAAACCCTGAAGCTATCGGCAAAGAGAAACTGAGCTGGTGCAAGGAAGCAAATCAATTAAAGAAATTATTATTCTAACATCGAACTCAACTACAGGAAACTAGAACTTGACAAGCATATCTGACCTGAGAAATTCATAGAAATCATAGAAACCTTACAGTGCAGAAAGAGGCCACCTGGCCCATCGAGTCTACACCGACCACAATCCCACCCAGGCCCTACCCCCATATCCCTACACATTTACCCGCTAATCTCTCTAACCTACGCATCTCAGGACACCAAGGGGCAAATTTAGCATGGCCAATCAACCTAACCTGCACATCTTTGGACTGTGAGAGGAAACCGGAGCACTCGGAGGAAACCCACGCAGACACGAGGAGAATGTGCAAACTCCACACAGACAGTGACCCAAGCCGAGAATCAAACCCAGGTCCCTGGAGCTGTGAAGCAGCAGTGCTAACCACTGTGCTACCGTGCCGCCCTTTATTTAAGGAATTGAGGAATTCATTTAAGGAATTGAGAAACTGCATGGCACTGCTCCAGGATTGTTGGATGCCTTTTCACCTCTTACACCAGCTGTTGATAATGAGCCCAATTTTGTTACTGTTAACCCTTGTATTCATTGCATTAGCGAACAAGTAATTCAGTGACTAACTATTTTTAATCAAGTGTCAGGAGCCGCAGCGTTTGCTCTGTGCATGGAGCATGCACTTCTCAATTGCTGTGCATACGTACTCTATGTGCAGACTCATACTTCCCCTTTAGATTATGTGAACTTATCTCTGAAGTGGGGTGGAAATCTGCAAAATTCTGACTGAGACAGAAGTGCTAGCATGAGTTCACATCTGGTGACTTTCTCAGCTGATCCCAAAGAGGGAAAACAACGCTGGAGATTTTGTAGAAAGATGCTGTGCATGTAACTGTGCTGTTTTCTTTCAGGAGTCCTGGGTCTCACTTTAATAATTAACAGATTTCGAATTGTGAAGCTTACCCCCAAGGATCAGTTTATAATCTCGTATGGGGGGCTACGAGGAGCCATCGCCTTCTCACTCGGCTATCTGCTGAAAGAATCATTCCCTCGAGCCTTGTTCCTTACTGCCATTATCACCGTCATATTCTTCACCGTCTTTGTTCAGGTTTGTTTACTTTCTAGTTTATGTTCTGCTTATATATTTCAATGTGTACACTGTATGTTGTCCCTGTGTGTGCTGTGGCATTCATGTTTCTATGTGTTGGCTGAGGTACACAAGTTGTTTCTGTGTGCGATGCTGGAGACGTGCACATTTCTGGGTGCACATGCTGAATCGGACGTATTTCTTTGAGCATGCACTGGGGGCCATGCACATCCTTGTGCGAGCATGAGTAGGGCTGTGTGCAAACGTACGCTGGGCCAAGCGCATCTGCATACGAGTGCACGTTGGGCCGTGCACATTCATGTATGCAGGCTGGGGTGTGGTGGGCCAGAGTGAACCTGGATCTATTACCATTCTCTGCTGTGGGGTTTCTAGTTGATCAACAACTTGGAATCATATGGTGTCTTCAATGTGATAGGACATCTTGTAGCAGGAGCAGCTTCTAAGCCACACAAGGAGAAAGTAGTACAGGTGAACAAAAGCTTGGTTTAAGTTTTATAGCGCAGCTTAAAGAAATAGAAGTAGAGATGTGAAGAGGTTTAAGGAGGAAATTCCATAACTCGGGACCAAAGCAAGTAACGGCAGTGGTGGAGCAATTGAAATAGGGGAGATGTTGGGGGGCAGGATTAGAGTGTAGAGATCTTGGAGTGTTATGGTGCTGGAGGAGGTTACAGAAATGGGGACGGGCCAAGACATGGAGGGATTTGAACCTAAGGATGAGAATTTAAAAATTGAAATGTTACCAGACCAGGAACCAGTGTAGGTCAGCAAGCATGAGTGATGGATGAATACGACTTGCTGCAATATTCATGCAGCAATGTATTGCATAAGCTTAAACTCGCAAAGGGTACAAGATGTGCCTTCAAGAGTCAGAGAGGGAGCAGCAGGAGGAGGAGTCGGGGAGGGGCAGCAGGAGAAGAAATTCGGGGAGGGGGCAGCAGGGGGGGGAGTCATGGGGGGGTGGGGGGGGGGGCAACAGAAAGGAAGACAGTTGCCCCCACCCGACTCCTGCCATGGCATCCTGACTGTTACCTACAGCAGTGCTGTGACCAGTGAATGAAGAACCTAGAGATTCTAACACTCGCTCATCAGCTGCACCTATCAGTTTGGGCAGGACAAGAGCTTTGCATTGAGGGATTATCTTGAGGCACATCTTGTACCCTTCGTAAATTTAAGCTCATCCAGTATACCGCTGCATGAGAAAGCAGCAGGAGGGAGTCACTGAGCATTAACAGTGGTGACAATTTATTCTTATATAATTGTGGTATTTCCCCTTTTTATATCGCAGGTATTCACGATTATGAACAACAGTCTCTGTGTCCCATAAACTAAATTGGTGATCAGCCTGTTATCTGACTTTGGAACCTCGATAGGTTAGATTTTGCACACCCCAATTTAATTGTTCCACCATTCCCAGCTGTACTTTCAGCTGCTTAGGCCCGAAGATCTGGAATTGCATCGTAAAATCTCTCCACCTCCCTATCTCTTTCTCCTTCGAGACACTCCTGAAGATCTACCTGTCCCACCAGGCGTTGGGTTGATATTTTGGTTACTATCACTCCTGTGAAACACCTGGGGACATTTTGTATGTTAAAGGTGCTATATGAATGCAGGTTGTTGTAAATGAAGGCACGAGTGGTGAATCCAAGACATCAACAGAAAATCATTTTAAACTGTCACTCCCGGCAGAACATTGGTTGACTCGGCAGTAAAATTATTTGTGTACTGTGCTGATTGGATCTGTTTACCTGGCAGGGGATGACTATTCGCCCATTAGTTGAATTGCTCGCTGTGAAGAAGAAACAAGACTCCAAACGTTCCATCAATGAAGAAATCCACACACAGGTATGGAAGAGAGTGCCAGTGTGATGCTCCGAGTTCATTTTTCTGTGAGTGTCTGTCTCAGTGCTCTCTCTCTCTCTCTGTCTCTCTCTCTCTGTCTCTCTCTCTCTGTCTCTCTCTCTCTCTCTCTCTCTCTCTCTCTCTGTCTCTCTCTCTCTGTCTCTCTCTCTCTGTCTCTCTCTCTCTGTCTCTCTCTCTCTGTCTCTCTCTCTCTGTCTCTCTCTCTCTGTCTCTCTCTCTCTGTCTCTCTCTCTCTGTCTCTCTCTCTCTGTCTCTCTCTCTCTTTCTCTCTGTCTCTCTTTCTCTCTGTCTCTCTTTCTCTCTGTCTCTTTTTCTCTCTGTCTCTCTGTCTCTCTCTCTCTCTGTCTCTCTCTCTCTCTCTCTCTCTGTCTCTCTCTCTCTGTCTCTCTCTCTCTGTCTCTCTCTGTCTCTCTCTCTCTGTCTCTCTCTCTCTGTCTCTCTGTCTCTCTCTCTCTGTCTCTCTCTCTCTGTCTCTCTCTCTCTCTGTCTCTCTCTCTCTCTGTCTGTCTCTCTCTCTCTCTCTCTCTCTCTCTCTGTCTCTCTCTCTCTGTCTCTCTCTCTCTGTCTCTCTCTCTCTGTCTCTCTCTCTGTCTCTCTCTCTCTGTCTCTCTCTCTCTGTCTCTCTCTTTCTCTCTCTCTCTTTCTCTCTCTCTCTTTCTCTCTCTCTCTGTCTCTCTCTCTCTGTCTCTCTCTCTCTGTCTCTCTCTCTCTGTCTCTCTCTCTCTCTGTCTCTCTCTCTCTGTCTCTCTGTCTCTCTCTCTGTCTCTCTTTCTCTCTTTCTCTCTCTCTCTCTCTCTCTGTCTCTCTCTCGCTGTCTCTCTCTCTCTGTCTCTCTCTCTCTGTCTCTCTCTCTCTGTCTCTCTCTCTCTGTCTCTCTCTCTCTCTGTCTCTCTCTCTCTCTGTCTCTCTCTCTCTCTCTGTCTCTCTCTCTCTCTCTGTCTCTCTCTCTCTCTGTCTCTCTCTCTCTCTCTCTCTGTCTCTCTTTCTCTCTCTCTCTGTCTCTCTCTGTCTCTGTCTCTCTCTGTCTCTCTCTCTCTGTCTCTCTCTCTCTGTCTCTCTCTCTCTGTCTCTCTCTCTCTGTCTCTCTCTCTCTGTCTCTCTCTCTCTGTCTCTCTCTCTCTGTCTCTCTCTCTCTGTCTCTCTCTCTCTCTGTCTCTCTCTCTCTCTGTCTCTCTCTCTCTCTGTCTCTCTCTCCACCCCACCCACCATGTAGAGGTGATAATTGTAGTGTATAGTGTGTGGAGCCCATGGTGTAGCAGTGTGGTTACAACATGCATATAGCATTTTAATGGGACATAAATAGATTGTTAGTTGGCAAAACTGTGATGGATGGTGTTCAATATGGATAAGTGTGAAGTAATCCACTTTGGATCTTAAACATTTGATTTTCTCTATGGTGAGAAGCAGTGGAGGAACAGAAAAAATTACGAGTGCAAGTACAGAAATACAGAAGTAATCTCTGGATTATTGCCTAAACTACGAGCAAATTGGTATAGGGGAAGTAAAATTAGAGAGTTGGGTTTGTGGCTCAAAGACTGGTGGGAGAAATAGATTTCGATTCATGGGCCACTGCCATCAGTAATGCGGGAGGTGGCGATCTTTGCCTGAACCATGCTAGGTTCTGGTGAGTCTTTGGACAAGGATGGTGGAGAAATGGGGGTGGGGGGTTTGTGAGAGAGGAGATGTAAAATAAAGAGAAAAGGCGAGGCAATAGAGCAGGATAGCGACATTGTCATGATACCCAGAATGGGGCAGGAAGGGAGGAAGTATAAAAGTGCAGATAAGGTCAGAGTTTACAAGAATGGTAAAAATACACACTTAAAACCTCTTTATCTGAATGCATGCAGCATTTGTAACAGAATGGATGAATTGATGGCACAAACAGAAATAAGTACATAGAACATAGATAGAACATAGAACAGTACAGCACAGTACAGGCCCTTCGGCCCACGATGTTGTGCCGAACCTTTTCTGAAACCAAGATCAAGCTATCCCACTCCCTATCATTCTAGTGTGCTCCATGTGCCTATCCAATAACCGCTTGAAAGTTCCTAAAGTGTCCGACTCCACAGCAGGCAGTCCATTCCACACCCCAACCACTCTCTGAGTAAAGAACCTACCTCGTACATCCCTCCTATATCTTCCACCACGAACCTTATAGTTATGCCCCCTAGTAACAGCTACATCCACCCGAGGAAATAGTCTCTGAACGTCCACTCTATCCCCCTCATCATTTTATAAACCTCTATTAAGTTGCCTCTCATCCTCCTCCGCTCTAAAGAGAAAAGCCCTAGCTCCCTCAACCTTTCCTCATTAGACCTACCCTCCAAATCAGGCAGCATCCTGGTAAATCTCCTCTGCACTCTTTCCAGTGCTTCCACATCCTTCTTATAGTGAGCTGACCAGAACTGCACACAATATTCCAAATATGGTCTCACCAAGGTCCTGTACAGTTGCAGCATAACCCCACGGCTCTTAAACTCAAACCCCCTGTTAATAAACGCTAACACACTATAGGCTGCCTTGAGTGGCAACCTTCAGAGATCTGTGGATATGATCCCCAAGATCTCTCTGTTCCTCCACATTCCTCAGAACCCTACCTTTGACCCTGTAATCTGCATTCAAATTTGTCCTACCAAAATTAATCACCTCGCACTTATCAGGGTTAAACTCCATCTGCCATTTTTCGGCCCAGCTCTGCATCCTATCAATGTCTCTTTGCAGCCTACAACAGCCCTCCACCTCATCCACTACTCCACCAATCTTGGCGTCATCTGCAAATTTACTGATCCACCCTTCAGCCCCCTCCTCCAAGTCATTTTATAAAAATCACAAATAGCAGAGGACCCAGCACTGATCTTTGTGGTACACGGCTGATAACTGGTCTCCAGCCTGAAAATTTTCCATCCACCCTCTGTCTTCTATGAGATAGCCAGTTACTTATCCAATCGGCCAAATTTCCCTCTATCCCACACCTCCTTACTTTCTTCATGAGCCGACCATGGGGGACCTTATCAAACGCCTTACTAAAATCCATGTATATGACATCAACTGCTCTACCTTCATCGACACACTTAGTTACCTCCTCAAAAAATTCAATCAAATTTGTGAGGCAAGACTTACCCTTCACGAATCCGTGTTGACTATCCCGGATTAAGCTGCATCTTTCTAAATGGTCGTAAATTCTATCTCTCAGGATCTTTTCCATTAACTTACCGACCACCGAAATAAGACTAACCGGCCTATAATTACCATGGTCATTCCTATTTCCTTTCTTGAACAGAGGAACAACATTCGCCACTCTCCAGTCCTCTGGCACTATCTCCGTGGACAGTGAGGACCCAAAGATCAAAGCCAAAGGCTCTGCACTCTCATCCCTTGCCTCCCAAAGAATCCTAGGATATATCTCATCTGGCCCCAGGGGACTTATCGACCTTCAGGTTTTTCAAAATTGCTAATACGTCTTCCCTCAGAACATCTGCCTCCTCCAGTCTATCAGCTTGTATCACACTCTCATCCTCAAAAACATGGCCCCTCTCCTTGGTGAACACTGAAGAAAAGTATTCATTCATCGCCTCTCCTATCTCTTCTGACTCCATGCACAAGTTCCCACTACTGTCCTTGACCGGCCCTAACCTCACCCTGGTCATTCTTTTATTTCTCACATAAGAGTAAAAAGCCTTGGGGTTTTCCTTGATCCGACCCACCAAGGACTTCTCATGCCCCCTCCTAGCTCTCCTAAGTCCTTTTTCAGCTCATTCCTTGCTAACTTGTAACCCTCAATGGACCCAACGGAACCTTGTTTTCTCATCCTTACATACGCTTCCTTCTTCCTCTTGACAAGACATTCCACCTCTTTCGTGAACCATGGTTCCCTCACTCGGCCATTTCCTCCCTGCCTGACAGGGACATACCTATCAAGGACACCCAGTATTTGCTCCTTGAACAAGCTCCACTTTTCATTTGTGCCTTTCCCTGACAGTTTCTGTTCCCATCTTATGCTCCCTAATTCTTGCCTAATCGCATCATAATTACCCCTCCCCCAATTATAAACCTTGCCCTGCCGTACGGCCCTATCCCTCTCCATTGCAATAACAAAAGACACCGAATTGTGGTCACTATCTCCAAAGTGCTCTCCCACAACCAAATCTAACACTTGGCCCGGTTCATTTCCCAGTACCAAATCCAATGTGGCCCCATCTCTTGTCGGCCTATCCACATATTATGTCAGGAAACCCTGCTGCACACATTGTACAAAAACTGCCCCATCCGAACTATTCGGCCTATAAAGGTTCCAATCAATATTTGGAAAGTTAAAGTCACCCATGACAACTACCCTGTGACCTCCACACATATCCATAATCTGCTTTGCAATTTCTTCCTCCACATCTCTATTACTATTTGGGGGCCTATAGACAACTAACAACGTGACCGCTCCTTTCCTATTTCTAACTTCAGCCCATATTACCTCAGTGGGCAGATCCCCCTCGAACTGCTTTTCTGCAGCCATTAAACTATCCTTGATTAACAATGCTACTCCACCACCTCTTTTACCACCTTCCCTACTCTTACTGAAACATCTATACCCCGGAACTTCCAACAACCATTCCTGTCCCTGTTCTAACCATGTCTCCGTAATGGCCACAACATCATAGTCCCAAGTACCAATCCACGCTCCAAGTTCACCTACCTTATTTGGGATGCTCCTTGCATTGAAGTCGACACACTTCAACCCACCTTCCTGTCTGCTGGTACACTCCTGCGACCTTGATATCTTCCTCAGTACCTCACTACACTCAACACTGACTTCTGGACTACAGCTCCTTTTCCCATCCCCCTGACGAATTAGTTTAAACCCCCCCCGAAGAGCCGTAGCAAATTTCCCTGCCAGGGTATTGGTGCCCCTCTGGTTCAGGTGCAACCCGTCCTGTTTGTACAGGTCCCACCTTCCCCAGAATGTGTTCCAATTATCCATGTAACTGAAACCCTCTCTCCTACACCATCCCTGCAGCCAGGTGTTTATCTGCACTCTCTCCCTGTTCCTCAACTCGCTATCACGTGGCACCGGCAACAAACCAGAGATGACAACATGATTTGTCTTGGCTCTCAGCTTCCACCATAGCTCCTTAAATTCCTGATTTAAATCCCCGTCCCTTCTCTTACCTATGTCGTTTGTATAGATGTGTACCACGACTTGAGACTGTTCCCCCTCCCCCTTAAGAATCCTGAAAACACGGTCCGAGACATCACGGACCCTGGCACCCGGGAGACAACATACCATCCGTGAGTCTCTTTTGCTGCCACAGAACCTCCTATCTATCCCTCTAACTAACGAGTCCCCAACAACTATTGCTCTCCTGCTCTCCCCCTTTCCCTTCTGAGCCACAGGGACGGATTCAGTGCTGGAGATCCGGTCACCGTGACTTACCACTGGTAGGTCGTCCCCCTCAACTGTATCCAAAACGGTATACTTGTTGCCGAGGGGAACGACCACAGGGGATCCCTGCACTGACTGCTTCCTCCCAGCCCCTCTAACCATCATCCATCTATCTTCATTCCTTGGAGTACCTATATCCCTGAAGCTTCTATCTATGGCCACCTCTGCCTCCCGAATGATCCGAAGTTCATCCAGCTCCAGTTCCCTAACGTGGTTTTTGAGGAGCTGCAGATGGGTGCACTTCCCATAGGTGAAATCAGCGGGGACACTGATGGCGTCCCTCACCTCAAACATTCTGCAAGAGGAACATTGCACTGCCTTCACTGCCATCCCCTCTAGATAACTTGCTAATACAACAAGAAAGAAAGAGCTTACCTGATATTTACTCACCCCCGTTAGGTTAGAGGAGGTGGAAGGGTGGGGGACACTAAGTGTAGTGTCTCGGGTTTAGGAGCCCCCCAACTTATATACAGGTTAAAATAAAACACTTAACCAGCAACCACTGCGACCTGCACGATAAAAGCAAATTACAAACCGTCCCAGAATTCCCCACGGCCGACTTCCGGTTTCCTACTGCTCTGAAAAAAAAGTAAGTTCGTTTTATACTCACAGTTACGCTCAGCTCCACCCTCCGACCACTCGCTGCAGACTAGGCCGCAAATCCCCGAGGTAAGTTAGTTTTATACTCACATATGAGCTGATGGCCATTTCAGAGATGTATTTGCAAGGTAACCAAGGCTAACACCTAAATATTGATATTTCTCGAGGACAGGAAGCTAAGTAAGGCGGTGGGGTAATTCTGTTAATTAGGGATGAGACTGCAGTAGTAATAGATGACCTTAGTTCAGAAGATCTGGATATGGAATCAGTTTGGGTACAGATAAGAAATAGCAGAGGTAAGATAAAAGCAAATTACTGCGGATGCTGGAATCTGAAACCAAAAGAGAAAATGTTGGAAAATCTCAGCAGGTCTGGCAGCATCTGTAAGGAGAGAAAAGAGCTGATGTTTGGAGTCCAGATGACCCTTTGTCAAAGCTTTGACAAAGGGTCGTCTGGACTTGAAACCTCAGCTCTTTTCTCTCCTTACAGATGCTGCCAGACCTGCTGAGATTTTCCAGCATTTTCTCTTTTGGTAGCAGAGGTAGGAAGTTACTTGTGGGAGTAGTTTTATAGTCCCCCTAACAATAACTACACTGTAGAACAGAGTATACAGAAAAAAATAATGGGGTTTGTAGGGAAATCTGTTGCAATAATTATGTGATTTTATTCTCCATATGGATTGGGCAAATTAGATTGACAAAGGGAGCCTGGAAAAGGAGTTCATAGAGTATATTCTGGACAATTTCTTAAGAGCAGTACATTCTAATACCAACCAGGGAGCAGGCTATTTCAGACCTGATAATATGGAATAAGATAGGATTAATTAATAACCTCCGAGTAAAAGAGTCTCTGGGTCACAGTGATCATGACATGAGAAAATTTTGCATTCCGTTTGGGGTAATTCTGTTAATTAGGGATGACAGTGCAGTAGTAATAGATGACCTTAGTTCAGAAGATCAGGATATGGAATCAGTTTGGGTACAGATAGGAAATAGCAGAGGTAAGATAAAAGCAAATTACTGCGAATGCTGGAATCTGAAACAAGAGAGAAAATGCTGGAAAACTTCTGAGACTAGTGTGTTAAATAAAATCAATTACACCAGTTTGAGGACAGAGTTGGCTAAAGTGAACTAGGCAAATTGATTAAACGGGAAGACAATCGTAAAAACAATGGCAGATATTTAAGGAGATGTTTCATAACTCTCAGCAAGGATATATTTCACTGACTAAGAAAAGTTATGAGAAGGATACACCATCCATGGTTAAACTAATAAAGTTAAGAATAGTATCAAATTGAAAGAAAAGGTGTATAATACTGCAAAGATTGATGGTGGGTCAGAGGATTGGATTTAAGAAGCTAACAAAGAATGACTAAAACATATGAGAATGAAGTAATTAGTGTATGAATGAAAACTAACTAGAAATATAGAAACAGGTAGTTTCTACATGTATTTAAAATGGAAAAGAGTAACTAAAGTGAGCATTGGTCCCTTAGAGGGTGGGACTGAGAAATTAATAATGGGAAACAAGGAAATCGAAGCATTGAAGAGATATTTGTGTCTGATTTCACTGTAGAAGACACAAAATCATCGCAAGACCACTGGAAAACCAAAAGCTGTTTTTTTTTCTCATCTCCATTCTCCTGCCTTTTCCCCATAACCCCTGATCCCCTTATCAATCAAGAACCTATCTATCTCTAGCTTAAAGACACTCAATGACCTGGCCTCCACAGCCTTCCTCAGCAAAGAGTTCCACAGATTCATCACTCTCTGGCTGAAGAAATTCCTCCTCATCTCTGTTTTAAAGGATCGTCCCTTTAGCCTGAGGTTGTGCCCTCTGGTTCTAGTTTTTCCTACTAGTGGAAACATCCTCTCCAAGTCCACTCTATCCAGGCCTCGCAGTATCCTGTAAGTTTCTGCCTCATTGAAGGTTACTATACAAAATAAGAACTCATGGTGAAAGGGGTAGCATATTCACATAGATAATGAATTGGTCACCTAACAGAAAGCAGAGTGTGGGAATAAATGGGTCTTTTTTGGATGGTAGCTAGATTTTCCAATGATATGAAAACGGTAGGAAAGTAAGCTGTCAAGAGGACCTGAAAGGGATTTGGATAGATCAAGTGAGTGGATTATAATTTGACAATGGAGTATAACATGGGAAAATGTGAACTTGTCCACTTTGGCTAGAAGAATAGAAAGGCATTACATTTGAATGGAGAGAGACCACAGAACTTTACGGTACAGAGAAATCTGGTGTCCTGGTACACGAATCATAAAAAGTTGATATGCAGGTGCAGCAAGTGATTAGAAAGGCAAATGGAATATTAGAGTTTGTTGCAAGGGAAATTGAGTGTAAAAGTAGGGAAGCTTTCTTGCAACTGTACCAGGCCTTAGCTAGATCACACCTGGAGTTGTGTACGAATTTGGTCTCTTTACTTAAGAAAGGATATAATTGCATTGGAAATGTTTCTGAGAAGGTTCACTTGACTAATTCCTGGGATGAAGGGGTTATCTTATGAAGAAAGGTTACGCAGTCTGTGCCTACACCGATTGAAGTTTGGAAGATTGAGAGTAAACTTAATGAAACATGGGTGGATGCTGAGATGATGTTTAACCTTGTATGGGAGACTAGAACTAGGGGACACCGTTTTTAAAAAAATAGAGGTCTCCCATTTAAGACTGCGATAAGGAGAATATTTTTCTCTGAGGGTCATTAGTCTGTGTGGAATTTTCTTCCCAGAATGCAGTGGCGGCTTGATCATTGAATATCTTGAGTTAAATAGATTTTTAATCATCAATGGAGCTGGGTTATGCGAGACAGGCAGGAAGATGGAGTTGAGGCCATGGCCAGAAAAGTTATGATCTTATCAAATGGCAGAGGAAACCTGAGAGACCAAACTCCTCCTTATCGAGGGAAGAATCAAGTTATCTTAAAATGAGTGCAATGAAGGTTCACTTGACTGGTTCCTGGAATGAGAGGATTGTGCAATGAGCCGAGATCAAGTAGACTAAGCCTATATTCCCCGAGTTAAACAGAATGAGGAGAACTCGTTGAAACATATAAAATTATTAGAGGACTTGACAAAATAGATGCTGGGAAGATGTTTCCCCTTTGTTGGGGAGTCTGTAACCAAGGGAGCATGTATGACCATGTATATAACTGGTTAGATATTTCACTTGAAAGATGTGAATCTTTGGAATTTTCTATCAGAGAGCGTTTAGCAAGTATATTCAACTCCGAGATTGACCAATTTTTGGATACTAAGGGAATCAAGAAAAATGGGGATTGTGTGAAAAGCTGTGGCTGAGTAGATCAACCTTGATCTTATTAAATGGTGGAGGAAGCTCAGAGGCTGAATACCCGCTCTCGCAAAGTGGTTGGAATATTAAGGGGTGAGACCGATGTTGATTTTGTATAAAGCTCTAATTAAAGCCCATCTGGAGCATTACATTCAGCAGGCCGTAGAGGCTGACTGATTTCCTCCTGTTTACAGGTATGTGGGGCTCCCTCATGAGTGGGTGGGAATCTGAAGATTAGCTTGAAAATTGAGGCCGCTATGGTAGTTGTGCTATGTGCAGAAGACGTGACACTCGTGTGAATTCAAGGAACTTTGCCTAAGTAGGAAATGTTTTAGTGAGGAAAATGCCACAGACAATAGCCAGTAGATGGCATTATCCACTCTTTGATCTTTTATCTGCTGTGCCTTAAACCTATTGTACGACACCGGCTGTAGCAATGAAACTTCAGTGTTATAAACAGTGTTCAGCTCGCGCTGAACAGCAGGTTAGGGAACCAAGGCACTCAGTGCTATCTGTACACAACTTTCAATGCCAGTAGTAAGGAAGTGTCTCAATGAGAGAGATGCCTTCTTTTGGATGAGACTTTAAACAAAGGCCCCATTTTCGCTCATAGATGAACATTAAAGATGGCTTGACCCTATTGCGAAGATGACAGGGGCGTTCTCCCAGTGTCCTGGCCAATATTTATACCTCAGCCAGCATCACAAATTGTCTGGCCATTTACCTCACTGCTCTTTGTGGGAACTTGCTGTTTTGAAATTGGCTGCTTAGTTTTCTACATTACAACAGAGACTACACTTCAAAAATACTTTATTGTCTGTGAAGCACTTTAGGGCATCCTGAGGAGGTGAAGGTACTATACAAATGCAAGTTTTTTTTTCCTTTACGGGAAGGTAAAATTATAAAGCTGTGCCCCTATGAGTTATGGATTCGAACATCCCAGCTGAGCTGAATAAAATTTAATTTGGCAAATGGGGTTGACATTGTGAGGTTAAAGACGAGGATTGGAAGTTAGTGTATTAATGAAATCCGCAAATCATTCATAGGCAAGTCTATGAAGCCCCTTGCAGTGTGGTTCACAGCCTCCACGCTGATCGAGTCTATTCATGTGCAGATAAACTTTAAATTATTGACGCGGTGCAATTCTGTTGCATATTCAAGTTCACTGTGAACATTCAGTCCAAGTATATTCTACTATTCAATTTGATCGTGACTGATCCGTATATTAATTCTTTTCACCTGTCTTGTATCCATATCTCTTAATAGCAAACAAATTAATCTTCAGTTTCACATTTTCAGTTAACCAAGTTTCAACAGTTTTTGAGGGATTAGCGGGTAAAATGTGTAGGGATATGGGGGTAGGGCCTGGGTGGGATTGTGATCGGGTGCAGACTCGATGGGCCAGATGGCCTCTTTCTGCACTTTACATAGAATCATAGAAACCCTACAGTACAGAAAGAGGCCATTCAGCCCATCGAGTCTGCACCGACCACAATCCCACCCAGGCCCTACCCCCATATCCCTACATATTTACCCACTAATCCCTCTAACCTATGCATCCCAGGACACTGAGGGGCAATTTTGAGCATGGCCAATCAACCTAACCCGCACATCTTTGGACTGTGGGAGGAAACCAGAGCACCCGGAGGAAACCCACGCAGACACGAGGAGAATGTGCAAACTCCACACAGACAGTGACCGAAGCTGGGAATCGAACCTAGGTCCCTGGAGCTGTGAAGCAGCAGTGCTAACCACTGTGCTACCGTGCCCCCCATGAGACGGTTCCAGATTTTTACCAGCTTGTATCCAAATATGTTTCCTGGCATTACTCCTTGTACACTCCAGCTCTAACTTTAAGGTTATGTCTCCTTATTTGGTACTCTCCCACTGGAGGAAATAGCACCTCTCTTTCTATCAATTCCTTTGATCATCTGAAATAACTTGTATTCAAGGAAAGATGAGCCTAGTTGATGCAATCTGTCCTCATAGCTTAACTCTCATAATTTTGATATAATTCTAGTGAATATGCGCTGTATTCCCTCCAAGGTCAATATATGCATCCTAAGCTGTGGTGTCCAGAACTGAACTTGGTGTTCCAATTGGGGCCTAGCCAGAGTTTTATATAACTGTAGCATAAGAACATCACAAATTACATTGGAACAGGAATAAGCTATATGGTCCTTTGAATGTTCTCCACCATTTAATAAGTACATGCTTAATTTTCTACCTCGGCTACACTTTCCTACGCTGTTCCAATACATTTTAATTCCCTTAGTATCCAAAAGTTTAGTGATCTGTCAACCTTAGCTCCACTTTCTCGCTAGGTCCCCATATCTCTCGACTTTTATAGAGTCCAAAAATCTACCAATCTCCGTCTTGACTATACTCAATACTCAGTGACTGACTATCCACAATCCTCTTTTTTTTAAAAATATTTTTAAAAACTTTTCCAATTCAATCAAATCAAGTCCAATTCAGAGTCTCAACAAGTTGAGACATTTCCAATCCAAGCTGACAAGACAGGGCCTCCACTCCTGTCTTGGGCCTGATCTACATGAGCCAAGCTGATTGGAGTAGGTGCAAGTCCTCCTCCTCCAAGGCTTGATCTCATTTGCATCTTAGCCCAAAGGCCGGGATGCCGCTTTTAAAAATTACTTCAAATGAAGCTTAAAAGTAACCTAATGACCTCAACCAAGTGCAGCCTGTCCATACTACACGTGATCTTAGCCAAAAGGCCGAGAAGCTTGAGATGGAGGATTCAGAAGATTTGCAACCTTCAGGTGAAGGAATTTCTCTTCTCATCTCAGTTCTCAGTCTCCTTATCCTGAGACTATGCCCCCTAATCCACAAATCTACAGCCACTGGAAATAGCCTCCCAGCATCTATCCTGACAAACATTCAGAATCTTGCATGTTTCACTTGCAATATAATTTTCATCCCTTTGCATCCTACCTCATAGAGTCATCCATTGATATAAAATCAGCATTCCATTAGCCTTGCACTTTATAAGTGATTTTTTTCTGATATCAGTACTTGGACTCTAAATATCTCTGCTCCTCCACAGTTCCCAGTTTCTTGTCATTTAGCAAACATTCTCATCCATCTTTTTTGATCCAAATTGGATGAGCTCACACTTGGCCACATTGAACTTCATCTGCAAGGTTTTGCTAACTCACTAGCGTTCAACATCCCTTTGCAACTTTCTGCTTCCATCAGTGCAGTTTACATTGTATACATAGAATTATGTACAATATTACAGCACAGAAACAGGCTATTCAGCCCAACCAGTCTGTACCAGTGTTTGTACCTCACACCAGTCTCCTCCCATTCCATTTACTTCATTTCAAACTTTCAGCGTCTCTTTGCTCTCATGTACTTTTTATAGGTTCCTTTTGAAAACATCTAAGCTTTTTGTCTCAGCCACTCTGTTGGTGAGCCCCACATTCCCGTCGCATTCTGAGTAAATAATTTCTCCTTATTTTCCTGTTGGAATTATTCGTGACTGCCTTTTATTTATGGCCCCCATAAGACATAGGAGCAAAATTAGGCCACTCGGCCCATCGAGTCTGCTCCGCCTTTCAATCATGGCTTTTTTTTTTCTCATCCCCATTCTCCTGCCTTTTCCCCATAGCCCCTGATCCCCTTATCAATCAAGAACCTATCTATCTCTATCTTAAAGACACTCAATGACCTGGCCTCCACAGCCTTCTGCGGCAAAGAGTTCCACAGATTCACCACTCTCTGGCTGAAGAAATTCCTCCTCATCTCTGTTTTAAAGGATTGTCCCTTTAGCCTGAGGTTGTGCCCTCTGGTTCTAGTTTTTCCTACTAGTGGAAACATCCTCTCCAAGTCCACTCTATCCAGGCCTCGCAGTATCCTGTAAGTTTCAATAAGATCCCCCCTCATCCTTCTAAACTCCCAACGAGTACAGACCCAGAATCCTCAACCGTTCCTCATACGACAAGCTCTTCATTCCAGGGATCATTCTTGTGAACCTCCTCTGGATCCTTTCCAAGGCCAGCACATCCTTCCTTAGATATGAGGCCCAAAACTGCTCTCAATACTCCAAATGGGATCTGACTAGAGCCTTATAAAGCCTCAGAAGTACATCCCTGCTCTTGTATTCTAGCCCTCTCAACATGAATGCTAACATTGCATTTGCCTTCCTTACTGCCGACTAAACCTGCACGTTAACCTTCAGACAATCTTGAACAACGACTGCCAAGACACTTTGTGTTTCTGATTTCCTCAGAATAATAACAGGAGATTGGAATTGGAGTAGACCACATGACTTATCAAGCCTGCTCCGCCATTTAATATGATGATGGCTGACCTTGGGCTTCAACTGCATTTTTCCTCTGCTCTCCAAATCTCTTAATTCCCTGAAATACTAAATTCTGTCTCTCCCAGCCTTAAACGATTTCAAGAATGAAGTATTCACAACCCTCTAGAATAGAGACTGCCAAAGATTGATTATCATTTGAGTGAAGTAATTTTGTCTCATCTCAGTCCCAAATGATCAGCCCCTTATCCTGAGACTGTGACTTTCTTTTAGATCAATCAGTGGAAACGATCTCTATGTTTACCCTATCTCTGCCCTTCAGAATTTTGTAGGTTTCAATTAAATCACCACTTATTCTTCTAAACTCCAAAGAACATGAAGTCCAATTTACTCAGCTTTTCGTCATCTACTTTCGGATTCTCCTACAAGTGGAAACATTCTTTCTGCATCTACTCCGTGCAACTCAGTCATGATTTTAAAGATCACTATTGGGTTCCCTCTAAGTATTTTCCAAAGAAAAAAACTGCAATCTTTCCCAATATTTTTAATCTCTGTTATGGCACCATCCTTGTAAATCGTTTTTGCATTTTCTCCAACGTTCCGAAGTCCTATTTATAGAATGCACTGTTCTTCAAGTGTGATCTGGCCAGAGTTCTATACAAGTTTAGTGTAACTTCACTATATTTGAATTATATAACACTAAAACTAAATGCCAGTACACTGTTAGCATTTTTAATTACCTTGCTGGCTTGTGGTGCTGCTTTTAATTATTTCTTTCATCTGTATCCTTAGATCCTTTAGCCTTCATACCCTATTCAATTTTTTTAATTTTCCACCTTGTTAGTGACATTTCTTCTGTCTTTCCTACCAAAGTGGATCACTTTACAATTATCCATGTTACAGTTCATTTGCCACTTAAGTCTGCAAGTTATCTAAACTGTTTTATTTTGCATGTTAACTGTACCCTTCCCTCAGTTTGGTATCATATGCAAAGCTTGGTGTTGATTTAATTTATTTCTAAATTCAAATCCTGAATGTAAATTATGAATAACAGTTGTCCCAGTATTAATCCTTGTGGAACACCGCTTGCTACCTTTCTCCAATCTGAATAATTACCCTTACCCCTAATCTCTGCTTTCTATTTTTTTAGCAAATTTGCAATTCATGCAGCTATTTATCCCTGACTTCACACGCCCTAATCTTTATCATGAACCTACTATGTCGTACCTTATCGAAGACCTTTTGAAAGTCCAAGTATGTGGCATCTTCTGCATTACTCTTGTCTACTCTTTCTGTTACCTCTTCAAAGAATTCTATCAGGTTAGTTAAGCATAACTTAGCTTTTTGGAATCCATGCTGACCATTTTTATTTTATTTTCTGTCTCTAAGTTCTTCTATCATTTTAGTGCAGACTCCTATATCTTTCCGATCACTGATGGCTAATCAGTCTATAATTCCTAAAGTTTGTTCATTTTCTCTTTTTGTATATAGGAACATTATCTGTCCACCAGCCCTCTGGCAGGGCCTCCTCTTCTAGGGAACTTTTGTATGTATAAATTAGCTTCTGCTAACTCTTCCCTAGTTTCCTCAAGTGTGCGGGTGCTTAGCATCCAGTCCGAGGGTTGTGTCCTCTCTTGATTTTGCTAATTTATCCATAATTGTTTTCTTTCTATTCCTACTGTATTAATATTTGAAGCTCATCCTTGAATGGAATTTCTATTTTATTTGTTCATTCTTTGGATGTGGGATTGCTGGCCAGACCAGCATTTGTTGCCCATTCCAAATTTCCCTTCAGAAGATAGTGTTGAGCTGCTTTCTTGAATCACTGCGGTTGTATGATGTGGAATCAAGATGCACATAAACACTGTTTGCAATGGAATTCCAGAATTTTGACCCAGCTACAGTGAAGGAATGATGATATAATTCCAAGTCAAGAATGTTTGTGGCTTGGAGGCAAACTTGCAGATGGTGGCGTTCCCATGTATCTGCTGCCCTTGTCCTTCTAGGTAATAGAGATTGTGTGTTTGAAAATTGCGATCAAAGGAGCCTGGGCAAGCTGCTACAGTGCATCTTTTAAATGTTACACATTGCTGCCACTGTGTGCTAGTGGTGGACGGAGTGAATGTTAAAGGTAATCGATGGGGTACCGATTAAGCAGGGTGCTTTGTTCTGGATAATGTCAAGCTTATCGAATTTTGTTCGATTTATGCACATTCAGAAAAATAGGGAGTGTTCTACCACACTCCTGACTTGTGCCTTGTAGATGGTGTACAGGCTTTGGAGAGTCAGGAGGTAAGTTACTCACCACAGAATTCCCAGCCTTTGACCTCCTCTTGCGGTCACAATATTTAAAGGCTGGTTCAGTTAAGTTTCTGGTCAATACTAACTGTCAGGATGTTTGTGGAGGACTCAACAATGGTCATTGGTAATACCATTGATGGTTACATTCTGTCTTATTGGAGATGGTCATTGCCTGGCACTTACGTGGCATGAATGGTACTTGCCACTTATCATCCCGAGCATGAATGTTGTCCAGTGTTTTAGAAAATATATCATTTCTATATATTTTTTGGTTGTATTTTAATAAACTGTAATCCTGTTAAGACAATGGAGGAACTTCCCCACAGCAGAATATATAACTTACATTCTATCCATGTGTGGATGAAAAGGGACAGACTCCTAAACCAAACTCCTTCGCCCACCCAAACCGTCGCCTGTTGATTTATACTCTATTACTCTTCAAAGGTTTCTCGGAGGAGACATCAAAAATTTAATAACCTGTTCTACAACACAGTGACTATAATAGATATGGTAATCAAGTTCATCTGGAACATACAGCCAGCAAGGCTTTTAAAGAACTGTTAGCTAAGTCAGAGCAAAAATCAGAAGGATATACTGAAAGAGATTACCACATCAAGACCGGCCAAAGGACAATTAACCACATATTTCTTTCTTTTCCTCAAGAAATGTAAAAATTCTTTAAGCTTGTACTTGTATTCTACCATCTGTACTAGTGTGTATGTGTGAGGCCCAAGGAATGTGTGAGATGTATGAATGAAGGTTACGATTTGCCTAGTTTTCTTTTAATTCAGGAAGTAGGGTCAATAAACTTATCTTGTTCTTTGATTTGAACTCAGAACCTGTCTAATTAATTCTTCACAATCTGGAGGCAAGCATATTGGGACTCCTGCATTATTGGCAATGAATTTCTTGCTAAATTCATAACTGAACCCTATTACAGCCCAACCTCGAGTGATGAATTAGGGGAGTCAACTTTTACCCCTCTTATTGCAATATTTAGTTGTCAATCCTGTTTTCAATGTAGCCATGTTTTAGTCATCTCTACTATATCCGGATCCTCGCTACAAATTGTCTCCAGTTTGATCATTTTGTTTTGAAAACAAGAAAAACTCTTCCCCTGTCCGATGTTGTCTACTTTACAGCTTTCATTATCCTTTCTACGTAGACCTTGGTTCCAGATTGTACAAATGCGTCTTGTTCAAACAGTGTACTCCCTCTCGTCCCAGTACTGGTACCAGTGTCTCATGAAATGCTAACTTTCCTTCCCATACTACTCCTTTATCCACGTGATGACTTTCCTACTTTGTTTGTCTTTATGCCAATTTGCATGTAGCTTGGTAATAATCCAGAAATTATTACTTGTGAGATCCAGCATTTCAATTTAGTTCCGAACACCTGATACTTCCTTAGCAGGACATCTTCCTTATTCTTTCTTCTGTTGTTAGTTCCAACATGGAGCACAACTATTGGATCTTCCCTCCTCTAGGTTCTTTACCAGTCATTTTAAGATGCTCCTTATCCTCGCAGCTGGTAGGCAGTACTCCTTTTAAGACACTCAATCCTGACTCTGAAGGATACTACCTATCCCCCCTTATTATGGAATCCCATATAACTGCAAACCTTCTACTCTGCATTTCCCTTCTGTTCCTGGGTGTTTTAGCTTGCATTCTTGACTGTTCTTCCCAAAGTCTTTGCCCTAATCCTCGCAGATAGATTATTTTGTACCTGTTGGACAGAAGTAGTATATGCTGGACCTTCTTCACACCTGTTCCTAAGTTTCCCCATACCTGGCTGACAGTTGAAACTCTTTCCTTCCTGCACTTGTGCTTTCCTGTTGTGACTATTCTCTGGAGTAAATTATCCAGTAATTTTGTCTCCTCCCTTGTAAATCAAATTGTCTCTAACTTGGACTCTAGCTCAATTACTCTGAGATGGAGTGTCTCAGGGCAAAGGCATTTCTTGCAGTTATGAAACTCTAGGATAGTCTCATTGTCCACAAACTCCCAAATAATTCAATCCTGACACAATGCCTGCGTGGCCACATCTTTATTAATTTATTGGTTATCGGTTGTTTATTTTGTGAACTAATTGGTTATATGAGGCCTAAATTTATGAAATAGGTGAATTTAGCTTGAATGTAACTAATTAATTAGCTACTTGAATGAGTTAGCTATTTGTCAATTATTAGCATCTTTAAATGCTGTTAGAATGTAATCACTTAGCTGGTTTTCCTTACATTTGCACTTCTGTGAATTAATATTAAATCCTTATCAAATTAAGTACAACACTAACCACGAAATATATTAATGTAGCTCTCTCCAGACACTTCCCTGTATACTTAATTTCCCCAGGTTCTGCTGCTCCTCTGTTGAGGATCATGCCAATTTTTCTATTTCCTTCAGTGCAACTATTTCCTGATTTATTGTTGCTCCTTGGTTTAAGATACATTGTACCTCTTTCCCCTCTGCACTGTATTCTCAATCTCACCCTCACCAAATTTACACAGCCATTCAGTTTAACCGACCACTCTGTTTACTATGTTCACAAACTTCCGTGTTGGCGATATTCCTCCAATCTTCTTAGAAACTCCCAAGCCACTAATCAGTCAACAGCAGGCCATAACAATTAACACTTACAACAACTGATTGGCTATTAACTGTTGCTGGGACTTGTAGTTTAATCATATTCCAAGTTGATAATGTACTGATTGCACTATTTATCCATTGCTCACCAGTGAATTCCGACTCTCATGAAATAATTGCCACATTAGTTACTGCGCCTCTTAACTTAGTGTCATCAGCACATTTTGAATTCACCGGTTCCTATTCTTACACCCAAGGTATTTATAAATATAGTAATATAGTGAAGTGTATTCTATTACTGATCCCTGGGTTCACCTTTATTGATGTGGAGATGCCGGCGTTGGACTGGGGTAAGCACAGTAAGAAGTCTCACAACACCAGGTTAAAGTCCAACAGGTTTATTTGGTAGCAAATACCATAAGCTTTCGGAGCAATGCTCCTTCGTCAGATGGAGTGGTCTCTGTACTCAAACAGGGCACAGACACAGAAATCAAATTACAGAATACTGATTAGAATGCAAATCTCTACAGCCAGCCAGGTCTTAAATGCACAGACAATGTGGGTGGAGGGAGCATTCAACACAGGTTAAAGAGATGTGTATTGTCTCCAGACAGTACAGCTTGTGAAATTGTGCAAGTCCAGGAGTCAAGCTGTGGGGGTTACTGATAATGTGACATAAATCCAACATCCCGGTTTAGACCGTCCTCATGTGTGCGGAACTTGGCTATCAGTTTCTGCTCAGTGACTCTGCGCTGTCGTGTGTCGTGAAGGCCGCCTTGGAGAACGCTTACCTGAAGATCCAAGGCTGAATGCCCGTGACTGCTGAAGTGCTCCCCCACAGGAAGAGAACAGTCTTGCCTGGTGATTGTCGAGCGGTGTTCATTCATCCGTTGTCGTAGCGTCTGCATGGTTTCCCCAATGTACCATGCCTCGGGACATCCTTTCTTGCAGCGTATCAGGTAGACAACGTTGGCCGAGTTGCAAGAGTAGGTACCATGTACCTGGTAGATGGTGTTCTCACGTGAGATGATGGCATCCGTGTTGATGATCCGGCACGTCTTGCAGAGGTTGCTGTGGCAGGGTTGTGTGGTGTCGTGGTCACTGTTCTCCTGAAGGCTGGGTAGTTTGCTGCGGACAATGGTCTGTTTGAGGTTGCGTGGTTGTTTGAAGGCAAGAAGTGGGGGTGTGGGGATGGCCTTGGCGAGATGTTCGTCTTCATCAATGACATGTTGAAGGCTCCGGAGGAGATACCGTAGCTTCTCCGCTCCGGGGAAGTACTGGACGACGAAGGGACGACACGGTGGACAGAGTACCCTTCGTCGTCCAGTACTTCCCCGGAGCGGAGAAGCTACGGCATCTCCTCCGGAGCCTTCAACATGTCATTGATGAAGACGAACATCTCGCCAAGGCCATCCCCACACCCCCACTTCTTGCCTTCAAACAACCACGCAACCTCAAACAGACCATTGTCCGCAGCAAACTACCCAGCCTTCAGGAGAACAGTGACCACGACACCACACAACCCTGCCACAGCAACCTCTGCAAGACGTGCCGGATCATCAACACGGATGCCATCATCTCACGTGAGAACACCATCTACCAGGTACATGGTACCTACTCTTGCAACTCGGCCATCGTTGTCTACCTGATACGCTGCAAGAAAGGATGTCCCGAGGCATGGTACATTGGGGAAACCATGCAGACGCTACGACAACGGATGAATGAACACCGCTCGACAATCACCAGGCAAGACTGTTCTCTTCCTGTGGGGGAGCACTTCAGCAGTCACGGGCATTCAGCCTTGGATCTTCAGGTAAGCGTTCTCCAAGGCGGCCTTCACGACACACGACAGCGCAGAGTCACTGAGCAGAAACTGATAGCCAAGTTCCGCACACATGAGGACGGTCTAAACCGGGATGTTGGATTTATGTCACATTATCAGTAACCCCCACAGCTTGACTCCTGGACTTGCACAATTTCACAAGCTGTACTGTCTGGAGACAATACACATCTCTTTAACCTGTGTTGAATGCTCCCTCCACCCACATTGTCTGTGCATTTAAGACCTGGCTGGCTGTAGAGATTTGCATTCTAATCAGTATTCTGTAATTTGATTTCTGTGTCTGTGCCCTGTTTGAGAACAGAGACCACTCCATCTGACGAAGGAGCATTGCTCCGAAAGCTTATGGTATTTGCTACCAAATAAACCTGTTGGACTTTAACCTGGTGTTGTGAGACTTCTTACTGTGTTCACCTTTATTCGCAGCCTGCCAATTTGACAACATACCCGTTATCTATTCTCCTATTGCCTATCTCCTAATCATTTTCTCTGACCATGTCAATTCTTTGTGTTTTCATTTTGTTTAACAGGCTTTTACAACAAGACCTTGTGCATATTCAGGCTCCTTTTCTGTCCAATTTATGCAATCCACTCTTGTGTCCGCAGGCATTGAGATAGCATGTAGTCTTGCTGATGAGACTGAGGAATGCACACATCAATATTATAATCAGTAAATGACTTATTTTATCACTGCCAAATGTTTGAAAAATTAGTTCATCTTTATTGTGTTTTCAGGATCAATTTAAAAGATTGGGTATAATTGTAAGACATTGGAGTAAGCAGAGAGATGTTCCAGAGCCAACATGGGGCAACAGACCTCTCAAGTTATACTATGGAACTCTGATTCATTAAGTCTAACTTCAGCACTCTGCAGTTTGTTGATCTACTGCAGTTTTTCTAGTTGGCTATTAAAGGTGTTTCTCTCCTTAGTTCCTAGATCATTTACTGACTGGTATTGAAGATGTATGTGGACACTATGGACATCACCACTGGAAGGACAAGTGAGTCAGGATGCAGTAGATAGTGTCAGTCACTAGGGCCTTGGGCCATCTCTACCCCACTGAAATGAACATCATTGGGTTTTCAGGCTGGGTATGTGAGAGGTTTATTCTGGCTTAATTCAGTGAGGGGTTGAGCCCTGGTTTAAGATTCCCCACAAAATCAACCATCTATGTCTTCTTTAGTATTGAAAAGACTCACCAATCAGAGGCATGTTGTACCTGAGATCTGAGTTGGCAGAAGAGCAGCTTCCAGTGTACCACTTAACCGTTTACACGCAATATTCCTCTTCTCATATCTCCCTTCTAAGCACAGGGGTGCAAAGACTACCCATTCCTTGGTTCCACATCATATTGCAAGGGCTGCACGGATTCGCTCCAGTACAATTGATTTAAAGCTGGATGCTGACATCTAGAGGAGCGAGGTATTCTTATGTTGCACTTGCTCTGAGGGAGGCAGGAAGATGGTAAGATGTTGCAGGTTTAAATCATTGTTCTATTATATTATATTCTCACTAATGTGTAAATATTCCAGCCTCTGAAGAATAAAGTATCCTGGGTAGCTGAAAGCAAGTCTGTCCCTGTATACACACTCAGCGTGCAATCATTTAGAAATAATTATCTTTTTCTTTCAGGCTGAACCGGTTCAATAAAAAATATATTAAGAAATGTTTAATTGCTGGAGAAAGATCAAAACAGCCACAGCTCATCGCATTTTACCACAAAATGGAGATGAAAAATGCGATTGAGATGGTAGCAAGCGGTGGCCTACCCAAATTTCCATCAGCAGTGTCTATACAGTAAGTGACTATAACAGAGTGGAGATTTGGAGCGGTTGGTGAGAGGGCTGAGGGAAGAGAGGTCGTCTCGGGTGAAATGGGAAGGGGAGAGTGGGCGATGGGAAAGGGGGAGAAGGATAGGGGAAGAAAGAATTGACTCACTGGTTGGGGTAGGGTGAGGGTGTCAGCAAGAGGAGAGAAAACCTTTTAGAAGCTGAGTATTTTCGAAAGGCTTTATTAGTCATGCCGTGGAGAAATATTTACTGAACTCAAAGAACTGAAGCATCTTAACTTAAAACATTGGATACTTATTGAAACAGGGGGTAATTTCAGCCAAGGTTCCATTACCACTAGTCTATCGCTCTGATCAGTCACAAGTTCTGTGTATGGGGTTTAATAGTTGCTTCTGTAGCTTATGCAAATATAAAGAATCCATTTGGGTTCTGTAATACCTTCTTATTGAAATAAATGGATGTATAATTTAAACAACAATTAATAGGCATGTCCAGAGGACGGCTACACTTACAGAACGACTGCTACCTACACTTTCAAAAGAGAGAGAGGAGGAAGTCCGAAAAATACTTCGTGAGAATCTTCAGCAAACAAGACAACGGGTATGAATCTGTTCAGGGTACAATTGGTCAGTGACTGTACAGTTATTATTTTGGGTAAAGATTCTTAATTATAGTTATTGTTACTAATTACAGTAATTGTTCAGATTAAATGTTACCAATTGACTACGGTCACTGGTCAAGGTAAAGGTTACTCGCTAACTACAGTTACTGTTCAGGGTAAAGGTCACCAAATTAGGTGGTGATTATTTACTCTGCAGTTGGCTTTCCTGTGTACATTGGCTTTTACCATGAACAAACTGTGAGGGATTCGCTCTCCTTGATGCTGCCTGTCCCTGTGAGTAATCTTTGATTTTTCTTTCAGCTTCGATCCTACAATAGACATACATTGCTTGCTGATCCATACGAGGACCAGTGGAATCAAATGTTGTTAAAACGGCAGAGGATGCGCAGTTTGGATCCACGGGTAGGTGAAATCTCATTGTCAAGTTTGCCTTGGTTATTCAGAGCTCTTTCAGTATCTATAGTACTCGAGTCATTTCTGACTGGTCCTGTTAATCTCACGTCTGGGAGCAATATTACTGGGTTAGAGTAGAATGACACTACATGGACTGCAGCAGTTCAAGAAGACAGCTCACCACCCTGTTCCCAAGGGCAATAAATGTCCCTCAAAGCCTCGAGCCACTTTCTGCTTTGTTTCAATATGGGATGACAGTGTTGTACACTGAGGGCAGGGAGTGAGCAGGGACATGGGGCACACCAGGTTCTGCATCCCAAATCCGTAATTTCTGGGACTCGAGCACTGCCAATTATGTCAGACTCCTATTTATTGACTACAGCTCAGCCTTCAACACCAATATTCCAACAAAACTCATCTCAAAACTCCATGGCCTGGGGCTTGGCTCCTTCTGCGACTGGATCCTAGACTTTCTAACACACACACCGCAGTCAGTAAGAATAGGCAACAACAGCTCCACCACGATCATCCTCAAAACCAGTGCCCCACAAGGCTGTGTCCTCAGCCCCTTACTATACTCTTCATACACCTATGACTGTGTGGCCAAATTCCCCTCAACTCGATTTTCAGGTTTGCTGACATAGTGGTCGGATCTCAAACAATGATGAGACAGAGTACAGGAAAGAGATAGAGAATCTGGTGAACTAGTGCAATGACGATAATCTCTCCCTCAATGTCAACAAAATGAAGGGGATAGTCATTGACTTCAGGAAGCGTAGTGGAGGACGTGCCCCTGTCTACATCAATGGGGATGAAGTGGAAATGGTCAAGAGCTTCAAGTTTCTAGATGTCCAGATCACTAACAACCTGTCCCATTCCCTCCACGCCGACGCTATAGTTAAGAAAGCCCATCAACACCTCTACTTTCTCAGGAGGCTAAGGAAATTTGGCATGTCCGCTATGACTCTTCAATTTTTACAGATGCACCATAGAAAGCAATATTTCTAGTTGTATCACAGCTTGGTATGGCTCCTGCTTTGTCCAAGACTGCAAGAAGTTGCAAAGGATCGCATCACACAAACCAACCTCCCATCCATTGACTCTGTCTACGCTACCCTCTGCCTCAGGAAAGCAGCCAGCATAATCAAGGCCCGTACGCATCTCAGACATAGTTTCTTCCACCTTCATCGGGAAAAAGGTACAAAAGTCTGAGGTCGCAAATCAACCGACTCAAGAACAGCTTCTTTCCTGCTGCCATCAGACTTTTGAATGGACCTATCCACTCTTAAGTTGATATTTCTCTACACCCTAGCAATGACAGTAACATTACATTTTGCACCCTCTCCTTTCCTTCTCTACGTATGGTATGCTTTGTCTGTATAGCGCGCAAGAAACAATACTTTTCACAGTATACTAATACATGTGACAATAATCTTAGAATCATAGAATCTGCAGCTTGGAGATAGATCCTTCAGCCCAAACTGGACCATGCCGACCAAAAGCCCATCTAAGCCAACCTCATTTGCCTGCATTTGGCCCATATCCCTCTAAATGTTTCCTAAGCATGTATCTGTCCAAATGCCTTTTAAATGTTGTCAATGTCCCTGCCTCACCCACTTCTTCCAGCGGCTCATTCCACACACGTACCACCCGCTGTGTAAAAAAAGTTGCTCCTCAGGTTTTGATTGATTCTTCTCTTAACTTAAACCTATGCCGTCTAGTTCTCGATTCCCCAACCCTGGGAGAAAGACTTGAGTGCATTTACCCTATCCATGCCTCTCATGATCTTACATACCTCTATAAGATTACCCCTCAGTCTCCTTTGCTCCAAAGGAAAAAGTCCTAGCCTGTCCAATCTCTCTCTATAACTCAGTCCCTTGAGTGCTGGCAACATCCTTGTAAATCTCTTCTGCACTCTCTCCAGTTTAATAACATCTTTCCTACAGCAAGGCGACCAAAATTGAACACACTACTGCAGGTGCAGCCTCGCCAATGTCCCGTACGGCCTCACCAATGTCCCGTACAACTGCAACATAACTTCCCAACATCTATACTCAATGCCCTGATTGATGAAGGCCAGCGTGCCAAAAGCCTTCTTCACTGCCCTATCTACCTGTGACTCCACCTTTAGAGAACCGTACACCTGAACTCCAAGGTCCCTCTGTTCCCCAATACTTCCTAAGGTCCTACCATTCACCGTGAAAGTCCTACCTTGATTTGCCTTTCCAAAATGCAACACCTCTCACTTATCTGTATTGAACTCCATTTGCCATTTCTCGGCCCAATTCCCCAGCTGATCAAAATCCTTCTGCAAATTTTGATAACCTTTCTCACTGTCTACACTACCATCTATTTTAGTGTCATCTGCAAACTTACTGATCATGCCTTGTACATTCTCATCGAAATCATTGATATAGATAACAAACAGCAATGACCCCTGAGACACACCACTAGTCACAGGCCTCCAGTCTGACAAGCATCCTTCCACCATAACCCTCTGCTTCCTACCATCAAGTCAATTGTATATCCAATTTGCCAGCTCTCCCTGGATTCCATGTGATCTAACCTTCCAGAGCAGCCTTTATCAAAGGCCTTACTGAAGTTCACATAGACTATGTCTACTGTCCTGCCCTCATCAACCTTCCTGGTCACTTCATCAAAGAACTCCAACAAATTTCTAAGGCATGATCTCCCGTGCACAAATCCATGCTGACTACTCGTAATCAAACCCTGTCTTTCCAAATGCCTGTATATCTTATCCCTCAGAATCCTCTCTGGTAACTTACCCACCACAAATGTTAGGCTTACCGGTCTATAATTCCCAGGTTTTTCTTTGCAGCCATTCTTAAATAAGGGCACAACATTTGCTTCCCTCCAGTCTTCTGGGGTATCTCGCCCATGGCTAACGATGATGCAAACATCTCAACCAGGGCTCTCACAATTTCTTCTCTAGCTTCACGCGGTGTTCTTGGATATACCTGGTCAGGGCGAGGAGATTTATCCACCTTCATACATTTTAATACATCCATCACCACCTCTATTGTAATGCGAACTGTCCCCAATATATTGCCACTAATTTTCCCAGGTTCCCAAGTCGTCTTGTCTTTCTCCAGGGTAAATACAGAGGAGAAATATTTATTGAGAACCTCGCCCATCTCCTGCAGTTCCACACGTGCGTCCATTTTGGTCCTTGAGGGGTCCTATTCTCTCTCTAGTTATTCTTTTTCCTTTAATATACTTAAAGAATCCTTTTGAATTCACCATAATCCTCTCAGCCAAAGCTACCTTGTGTCCCTTTTTGCCCTTCTAATTTCCTTCTTGAGTATACTCCTATTGCCCCTGTACACCTCCAGGGAATCCCTTGATCCCAGCTGCTTGTACCTGAGCCATGCCTCCTTTTTCCTGGCCAAAACCTCAATACGTTTTGTCAGCCAGGGTTCCCTACTCCTGCCAGCCTTACCCTTCACCCTAACAGGAACATATAGACCCTGAACTCTAGCTATTTGAAGGCCTCCCACTTGCCGGAGGTCCCCTTGCCCTCAAACAAGCCACTCCAGTCAACCCTTCCAAGCTCCTGCCTAATTCGATCAAAATTCGCCTTGCCCCAATTTAGAACTTGCACCTGTGGACCAGTTTTGTCTCTTTCCATAACTGTTTTAAAATTAATAGAACTATGCTCACTGGTCCCAAAGTGGTCCCCCACCGTCACTTCAGCCACTTGCCCTGTCCTATTTCACAAGAGTGGGTCAAGTTTTGCCCTTTCCCAAGTAGGACCCCCACATACTGCCTGAGGAAACTTTCCTGAACACACTTAGGATAATAATAAATCAATCAAGTTGGAGGAAATTTACTTCACAGAGCAAATCAACACAGTCTATGTGACTTGATTTCACTGGAGCCAGAGGTCTGAGTTCGGTAGTCTATCAGAAGCAGTTGTCGTCTGCAGAATGTGTCTCCCTATACACAAAGTCAGGATTGATTCTTTTGACATCTTTTGTTACCATGGTTTGACTGTAACGTTTATATAATGCTCATGATTGTTTTTGGATGATCTTTACAGATGTCAGATCACCTGACAGTTCCCGCTTCTGGTCGAGGCTCGCCACCCGGGCGAAAATCAGGAATGGAGCCAGGTAAAGAAACAGATCCTGCCGACCTCATGCTTCCTTTTTTTGTTCACTTATATTGTTGAAGCTGGATTACTGACCCCTGACCTCGCAGCCTGGGTCACTGACCCCTGGCCTCGCAGCCTGGGTCACTGACCCCTGGCCTCGCAGCCTGGGTCACTGACCCCTGGCCTCGCAGCCTGGGTCACTGACCCCTGGCCTCGCAGCCTGGGTCACTGACCCCTGGCCTCGCAGCCTGGGTCACTGACCCCTGGCCTCGCAGCCTGGGTCACTGACCCCTGGCCTCGCAGCCTGGGTCACTGACCCCTGGCCTCGCAGCCTGGGTCACTGACCCCTGGCCTCGCAGCCTGGGTCACTGACCCCTGGCCTCGCAGCCTGGGTCACTGACCCCTGGCCTCGCAGCCTGGGTCACTGACCCCTGGCCTCGCAGCCTGGGTCACTGACCCCTGGCCTCGCAGCCTGGGTCACTGACCCCTGGCCTCGCAGCCTGGGTCACTGACCCCTGGCCTCGCAGCCTGGGTCACTGACCCCTGGCCTCGCAGCCTGGGTCACTGACCCCTGGCCTCGCAGCCTGGGTCACTGACCCCTGGCCTCGCAGCCTGGGTCACTGACCCCTGGCCTCGCAGCCTGGGTCACTGACCCCTGGCCTCGCAGCCTGGGTCACTGACCCCTGGCCTCGCAGCCTG
Organism: Mustelus asterias; assembly: GCF_964213995.1. Lineage (NCBI taxonomy): Eukaryota > Metazoa > Chordata > Chondrichthyes > Carcharhiniformes > Triakidae > Mustelus > Mustelus asterias. The sequence goes on along the minus strand of NC_135821.1, from coordinate 65,677,721 downwards.
GGTCACTGACCCCTGGCCTCGCAGCCTGGGTCACTGACCCCTGGCCTCGCAGCCTGGGTCACTGACCCCTGGCCTCGCAGCCTGGGTCACTGACCCCTGGCCTCGCAGCCTGGGTCACTGACCCCTGGCCTCGCAGCCTGGGTCACTGACCCCTGGCCTCGCAGCCTGGGTCACTGACCCCTGGCCTCGCAGCCTGGGTCACTGACCCCTGGCCTCGCAGCCTGGGTCACTGACCCCTGGCCTCGCAGCCTGGGTCCCTGACCCCTGGCCTCGCAGCCTGGGTCCCTGGCCTCGCAGCCTGGGTCCCTGACCCCGCAGCCTGGGTCCCTGACCCCGCAGCCTGGGTCCCTGACCCCGCAGCCTGGGTCCCTGACCCCGCAGCCTGGGTCCCTGACCCCGCAGCCTGGGTCCCTGACCCCGCAGCCTGGGTCCCGGACCCCGCAGCCTGGGTCCCGGACCCCGCAGCCTGGGTCCCGGACCCCGCAGCCTGGGTCCCGGACCCCGCAGCCTGGGTCCCGGACCCCGCAGCCTGGGTCCCGGACCCCGCAGCCTGGGTCCCGGACCCCGCAGCCTGGGTCCCGGACCCCTGGCCCCCCCTCAGCCTGGGTCACTGACCGCCCCCCCCCCCAACCCCCTCAGTCTGGGACACTGACCCCCCGACCCCCTCAGCCTGGGTCACTGACCTCCCCTCTCTCCCCCCCCCCCCCCCAACCCCCTCAGCCTTGGTTACTGACCCCCCCGACCCCCTCAGCCTGGGTTACTGACCCCCCTGACCAAGTTTCACTACTTGTTCCCAGTACCCTCCAGTTTTAGCATCAGACTCGAAAGCAAATCATTCTACCCCGTGCAGCTTTGTGAACCTGGGAACTTTCAGTTAGAGTCTAAGTTCAAACGTCAGCAATTCAGCTGGCTCCTCAGTAAATCTAACAGTGAGTCAAAATAATGAGTTTAAGTCATCCTATTGGAAACTTTATAACTGCAGACATTTGCCTCAAGCTCAGTAACAGCTAAGCCAACAGCTAGGCCCTGTTCTGCATCTCCCAAACTTGTTCAAACGCATCCCTCATCCATGCTGTTTGTACTACATGTTGCTGCATATTTAGATAACTTTCTATTGTGGGCAGGGGACACCTATGAGACTAAAGAAAAAACACAACTTTAAGAGAACATAACTTTTAAGGGAAGGCAATGGCCCGGTGGTATTATCGCCAGACTATTAATTCAGAAACTCAACTAATGTTCTGGGAACCTGAGTTCAAATCCCGCCATGGCATGTAGTGGAATTTGAATTCAATAAAAAATATCTGGAATTAAGAATCTACTGATGGCCATGAAAGTATTATCGATTGTCGGAAAAACCCATCCGGTTCACTCATGTCCTTTAAGGAAGGAAATCTGCCATCCTTAACTGGTCTGGCCTACATGTGACTCCAGAGCCACAGCAATGTGGTTGACTCTAGATTGCTCTCGGGCAGTTAAGGATGGCCAATAAATGCTGGTCAGCCAGCGACGCCCATGTCCCAAAAATGAATATTTTTTAAAAATTATATAGTACCTTTTGTCTTCTGGACATCCAGCCACCTAAATATTTTTGAGATATCGTTACTGGGCAAATAGCAGTCAATTTATGCACAGCAAAATTCCACAACGGGGGGAATGAGATAAATGACTCAAAAACTGTTTTAGTGATATTGTTTGAAGGATAAATATTGGCCAGGATGTTAGAGAAAGCTCCTTTGTCAGAAGTGCCAAAGAATCTTTTACACCCACTTGAGAGGACAGATGGGGCACCAGTGTAATGTCTCATCCAAAAGAGGACATCTCCACCAGAACACCACTCCTTCAGGGCGCTGTTGAAGGGTCAGCGCTAAGTACTGAGCTGAAGTGTCAACCTAGATTTTGTGCTTGAGTCTAGAGTGGGGCTTGGACCAACAATCTTCTGAGTCCACTGAACCAAGACTGGAACCTAAGAAATTCAAATTTTGCCAAGAAGTCACATTAGTAGTGACCATCTGGCTTTTGAGCGAACTTGATTGTCTCCAAGCTGCATTGCAACCCACAATACAGTGCTTACAGACTGAGAGGTGTTGGTCGAGAGGTGTTGGTCCCACAGTCCCACATTTAAATAGAAATTCAAAATCTGATTTGAAAGATGTCTGGGTTTCTCAGAGGCTGAATACAAAGCGCCTCGTGAGATGTGAAATTCCAGTACTAACAGTCCTTCTCCCTTCATTCAGATACCACGTATTTTGATCCCAGGGATATGACAAGTGACATGCCAATGATCACCATTGACCTGGCCACTCCTACCCGGAAGCGATCTGCTGACAGTGGAAGTACAGATGCAGTGCACCAAGAAGACAAAGGAATTGTATTCACTGCACATGATGAAAGCGGTTCACCCAGTCAACGTGTACATCGCTTTCTTAGTGACCCTGGACCAGATAATGAGCCTGATGACCAGCACCAGTCATAGAGCTGACTGAGACAGAGGAAGCTGCAAATCTCCAGCTTCTGCCAGCATTACTCATCACCCCAAAGTCTACCTGCAGCCTGCTTCTCAAAGTGTCATTCTGGGGATAAGATTGATTGTTCCTGTTATGTTCCGATGTCTCACAGAACAATATAGATACAGAGCTTACAACGGACAGTGAGTTACACAGAAGGAAAAACTGTCTACAATAAGGCAGCTGAAATTCTGTTTGATTTTTAACACATTTTTGCAAGAAGCACAACAGGTGTTAGCACTGCCTCGTCTTGGCTGCACTGCCTGAATCACACTACCGATAGGGTCTTGTTGTCTGGGCTGTGGTGTTTGCTAAATATTAGCTCTAGACGCAACACCCTGGTAAATGCAACAATACCATCACTTCCTAGAGCGAGGGACCACACAAAATAAGACACTTGGAGAAACAGGCTGTGATTGAGAAGATAGGGGTAGCTCAAGCACGCACTACGTGACTCAAAACCAAAGATGAACTTTATTTTTCTAGTTGTTATCAGGGGCTCTTTTTTCATCAGATTGTAATTACGGGACTCCATTTTGTTTATTTCCGAATGTTAAAGAAAATCATTGCTGCATGTCCAGAAACCCTGTACTGTATTAAAACTGTGTGAAATGAGAGCATTTCAAACCCACAGATTGCACTAAATTTCAGAGTGGCAACAGGGACCAAATACAACAGCTCCCACTAGCCGAGCCTCGCTCAAACCAGCTCTCTGAGCCAAGCTCCAGTTGAGGCCCGGTCGGAACGGCTCCAGCCAGGCAATGCCTAGTCAGAGTGGCCCCAGCCTGCCAAGGCCCTTTCCAAGCAGCTCCAGTCAGCTGAGACCCGGTCGGAACAGTTCCAGCCAGCCGAGGCCTCGGTCCAGCGGTTCCCCCCGGCCGGGGCAGCTCCAGCCAGCTGAGGCCCAGCCGGAGTGGCCCCTGCCACCAAACTGTATAACCACTATTTCAAATATTGAAATTGAAGGCGTGCAGAGGTGGGGCTATGTAGCAGAGCACAAAGGTGGATTCAGTGTGACACAGGAGCAATGGCATCAGTGATTAAGAAAACTGCATAGGACATTTTTATAAATTATATGAGCTTGAACTACAACCGCAGCACTTACACCACATCACAATCATACAGATCAGAGTGAAGGTAGGGCTTATTTAGCCTCAGTGTATGAATTTCTGTCCCCTTGTCTCACTGCTATAAACAGGCTATGTGTGCAGGTCAGCAGTCAGGGAGAGGAGCAAGGTCATAGGGATGATGAATGTGTGCTGGTGTTGTCAGATGATTTGCTGCTATTGCTAGTTGCCTTTAAGAAAATTAACTGATCCATTTTTGCACTTTCCCGTTCAAAATAATTTGCTTACGTAAGTCACAGCACTCAACAGAAAATGTGATTGAATGTGTTATGTGCTTCTTGGTGTTTGGAGTATGTTGTGAGTCGCTACGATGCTGAGATTTTTTTATGTTTTTCATATGTTTTTATATTTGTTGGAAGAGGTTAGGAGTATTTGATTAATTCTCATTATTGCTGTGCCCATGCAGTATCACGAATCAAGAGTATGGAGCATTGTTCCCATGTAAGGCCTGGAAACTGCAGCAAGTGCAGGCCAGAGCAAACACCTCTGAGTGCTCAGTTTGTCCAGGTGTATGTAGACAGTGAGGAGAGCTCTGTGATGTGATACCTCAGTGTCCTCCCCCATCTCAATTTGGATCACATTCTAAATGAAGAAGTGCGGCAGAATGAAATCTCAAATGCTGCAGCAATCTGTTCACCTTGAATAGTCAGTGGACTGGATGGCTGCAGTTATGCAACAATTCGGATCAAAACAGTTACATCTTATCAGCTGCCTTCTCAAATAAGATTCGACCAGTAACGCGCAATCAAACATTGGTGTTGTGCATCTATTGGAGGTGCTGAAAATGAACTGTTGGCACAAACTTGACTCATTCTGTTCCTCCACTTGCTTGCATCATTTCCGCAACACCTAATTGCGAAACACCCTTTTCTAGTATCTCTCGTTCCCAACCCCGTTTAGCGCAGAAGGCCTCCTCATACCAAGCTACTGCAGATCTCATTTTTAATAATGTGTATATAACTGAAATACTACCAAAATATTATTAATAAAATTATATGAATTATTTCATTTTATGGTTTCATTCATCGGTTTCAATCAACATTTTGTAATTGGATGCTTAGAGATTGGCCAGTTACTTGGCAGGTATGCACATAACATATGAACATGAATGTATTGGGTGATCTAAAATTATAGTGGCTGTAGAAGGAGCAAGCAGCCTGATGATCAAAATCCTGAGCAAGAAGTGAAGGTTTAACCCAGCAATACTTTTCATCCACGTCCCTGTATATTCCATCTTGGATTTCTTTCTACTCACTCCAGCTTACCCCCCATGTATTATACAGCAATATGTCACCTGCTGGAGAGAATGCTGGTGTTAGCAGCTGACTGATAAATGGCAATGTGAATGTTACAAGCTGAGGGTAACCTCTGGAGGCAAGAAGAGGTGACAGCACCTGGTACTGTATTCTCAGTGGCCCCTGGTGTTCTCAACGGAACTGATTTTTCCAGGCAGTCGTCCATCCAAATAGAATGGATTTTTTTCAATTTTTATTCATTTAACATTAAACACATTTACAAAGTTATGATAATTCCATTAACAGTTATAAACATCAGAAATTAAGGTTCACTTTGTCTCCTACGTCATATTATCCTACTAAACTTGAAACAGTGGCTAAACTATACCATCCTTAAATTTCTTTCAGAATGATCAGTCTACAAAATCTTAATGCTCTTTGTCCATATTTGAAATGTTCTTTCAGATGTATTCTTCTCCCTTTACAAAGCAGAACATTCCATCATTGCACACTGCTCATACTGGCCACACTGAACATTAAGTTCATCTCTGTTTAAACTCGGGCAGACTCCCCTGCAAATCCCATCTCAAGACAGAGCCCTGTGGAATCTCCAATCCCGTGCTTTGGCCCTCAACCAACAAGAAAATCTCATATAACTGTATAACATAGTGCTCAAAGTTACTTAACTGCAGACATAAGACCAATAAAGAGGACAGTCTTATCCTGTGTCATGTACACTGGGCAGATTACCGTCTCCACTCCATTTTACATCAAACAATCGGGGTAAATATCTGGTTGTGAATCAATTTAAATCCAGTACAATCCACACTGGAGACCTGAAATTCACAACCACTCCTTTCCAAATCCTGGTAAAGTTTAGCTGTCAATTAAAATTTCTGACAAGCAGTAATCTTGAATAACCCTTCTCTGTATCAATCTCGGGTATTGCAGGTTTCTAATTGGATAAATTCATCATTCAGCTGAAAGTTTAGAAAAGCAGCGCATATTTCCCTACCTAGTGATGTTCACATTTAATTCTGTCAATCATAATCCTGTGCCAGTTCTTGTTTTTTTTGTATGTGATCCTTATTTTTCCTCTACCTCGGCACGGTGGCACAGTGGTAAGCACTGCTGCCTCACAACTCCAGGGACCCAGGTTCAATTCTGGCCTTGGGTGACTGGAGTTTACACATTCTCCCCGTGTCTGCGAGGGTTTCCTCCAGGTGCTCTGGTTTCCTCCCACAGTCCAAAAATGTGCAGGTTAGGTGGATTGCTACTCCCACAGCTTTCCTCATCGAGCCTCCAGATTTTGTCATCAGCATCTGGCTCTGAGACTAACCCAAAATTGGGAACACATTTCCAATTACTCTGTATTGGTGCATTACTAAGAGTAACCCACAACTAGGAACACAATTCTAATTACTCCATTGTCTTAACATATGAATTAGGAGCAGGAGTAGACCATCCAACTCCTCAAGCCTGCTCCGCCATTCAATAAGGTCATGGCTGATCTGATTGTAACCTCAACCTCACATTCCTGCCTACTCCCTAACCACTCACCTCCTTGTTAATCAAGAATCTATCCAGCTCAGCCTTAGAAAAAAATATTCAAAGACTCTGCTTCCACCACCTTTTGAGGAAGGGTGTTCCAGAGACACAGCCCTCTGAGAAAAAAAAGTCCCTTCATCTCTCTTAAGTGAGCCATCCTTAATTTTCAAACAATGTGCCCTAGTTCTAGATTCTCTGACAAGAGGAAACATCTGCTCCACATCCACCCTATTGATAGTCCTCAGGTTCTTGAAGTTTAACGAATATTTAATTTTTGGGAAAAATAATCAATAGGTCTATTTTCTTCCAGACAGTCAGATGTCCATTGAAATTTCCTGTGCTTTTTCAGCAATCCAGTCGGTGGTGCAACCACACTGCTTAAATTTGGCACAGATTTCCTGCAGAAACCACTCATGCCTACGGAGCTCAGCACTTCTCTCCTTATTGACGGTATTGGGAACTCCCCAATGACTCTAGGTTTTAAATTCCGTGGGGTCATCTGTCCATATCCAATCGTATGGCCTAAGAATGTGATTTGGACTTTTGCAAATTCATTTTTAGCCAAATTTACCACCAAGCCCATCTCCTGCAGCCGAACAAACAATTCCTTTAAATGTTCCAAATCCTCCTTCCACATCTGACTGAAAACCGTTGGATCGTCTCTGTACACTGCACAATTATTTAGTCCAGAAACGATCTCGTTGGTTAATCTTTGGAATGTTGCTGGCACATTCTTTTTTCCAAACAGCATGACTTTATGATACAAACCATTTGACATCACAAAAGCCAAAACTTCTTCACCCTTTCTGATAAAAGTATTTGCCAGTATTCTTTAAGTAAATCAAGTTTAGTAATAAAATTTGCTTGTCTCACTTTTTCAATAAGAAGTTTAACAACACCAGGTTAAAGTCCAACAGGTTTATTTGGTAGCAAAAGCCACACAAGCTTTCGGAGCTCCAAGCCCCTTCTTCAGGTGAGTGGGAACTCTGTTCACAAACAGGGCATATAAAGACACAGACTCAATTTACATGAATAATGGTTGGAATGCGAATACTTACAGCTAATCAAGTCTTTAAGATACAAACAACGCGAGTGGAGAGAGCATCAAGACAGGCTAAAAAGATGTGTATTGTCTCCAGACAAGACAGCCAGTGAAACTCTGCAGGTCCAGGCAAGCTGTGGTGGTTACAAATAGTGTGACATGAACCCAATATCCCGGTTGAGGCCGTCCTCGTGTGTGTGGAACTTGGCTATCAGTTTCTGCTCAGCAACTCTGCGCCGTCGTGTGTCGTGAAGGCCGTCTTGGAGAACACTTACCCGAATATCAGAGGCCGAATGCCCGTGACCGCTGAAGTGCTCCCCAACAGGAAGAGAACAGTCTTGCCTGGTGATTGTCGAGCAGTGTTCATTCATCCGTTGTCGCAGCGTCTGCATAGTTTCCCCAATGTACCATGCCTCGGGACATCATGTCATTGATGAAGACGAGCATCTCGCCAAGGCCATCCCCACACCCCCACTTCTTGCCTTCAAACAACCGCACAACCTCAAACAGACCATTGTCCGCAGCCTTCAGGAGAACAGTGACCACGACACCACCCAACCCTGCCACAGCAACCTCTGCAAGACGTGCCGGGTCATCAACACATATGCCATCATCTCACATGAGAACACCATCCACCAGGTACAAGGTACATACTCTTGCAACTCGGCCAACATTGTCTACCTGATACGCTGCAGGAAAGGATGTCCTGAAGCATGGTACATTGGGGAAACTATGCAGACGCTGCGACAACGGATGAATGAACACCGCTTGACAATCACCAGGCAAGACTGTTCTCTTCCTGTTGGGGAGCACTTCAGCAGTCACGGGCATTCAGCCTCTGATATTCGGGTAAGCGTTCTCCAAGGTGGCCTTCACGACACACGACGGCGCAGAGTCGCTGAGCAGAAACTGATAGCCAAGTTCCGCACACACGAGGACAGCCTCAACCGGGATATTGGGTTCATGTCACACTATTTGTAACCCCCACAGCTTGCCTGGACCTGCAGAGTTTCACTGGCTGTCTTGTCTGGAGACAATACACGTCTTTTTAGCCTGTCTTGATGCTCTCTCCACTCGCGTTGTTTGTATCTTAAAGACTTGATCAGCTGTAAGTATTCGCATTCCAACCATTATTCATGTTAATTGAGTCTGTGTCTTTATATGCCCTGTTTGTGAACAGAATTCCCACTCACCTGAAGAAGGGGCTTGGAGCTCCGAAAGCTTGTGTGGCTTTTGCTACCAAATAAACCTGTTGGACTTTAACCTGGTGTTGTTAAACTTCTTACTGTGTTTACCCCAGTCCAACGCCGGCATCTCCACATCATCACTTTTTCAATACAGTCTTTCAATCGAGGAATAGGATACAAATCTGACTTTGTAACCACATTGACTTTTCTAAAGTCCACATGTAATCGTTGTACACTATCTGATTTTGGTACCATCACTAAACACGAGCTCCAATCGCTGCAACTCACTTCAATGGCATCATTCTTAAGCATGCTTTCAACCTCTGTTTGAACCTGTGCCAATTTTCGATATGGATGTTGCTTAATTGGAGCAGCATTTCCTACATCTACATTATGCACAATTATTTTTGTATTTTCTAGTTTGCTCCCACATATTGCTCAATATGATCGTATTAACACTTTTGGGTCATTTTGCTTTTCCTCCAGAAGGTAACTCAGTAATTTTTCACAATTTCTGATTACTTCCTCATTGTCCAATCTAATTTGAGGAATGTCAAATTCAGAACCATCTGGATTTGTTTCTTTACTTTGAGTTGTAACAACTAGCACATCCTCCATCTGCTTTCCTTCCCTATCAAAATACCATTTTAGCATATTAACATGACGCATTGTGAGTTTCCTTCTATCTGGCGTTCTTATCAAATAATTTACCTCACTTAATTTACTTTCGATTTGATAAGGCCTGCTAAACCTTACTTTTAATGGTCCACCTACCACTGGTAATAATACTAATACTTTTTCCCCACTAATAAATCTTCCAAATTTTTGATCACTTCCCAGCTTCCTTTTTCATCACATGCTGTGCCGCTTTTAACTGTTACCTAGCCAACTCATAGAGTCATAGAAGTTTACAACATGGAAACAGGCCCTTCGGCCCAACTTGTCCATGCCGCCCCTTTTTTAACCCCTAAGCTAGTCCCAATTGCCCGCATTTGGCTCATATCCCTCTCCCTATCTTACCCATGTAACTGTCTAAATGCTTTTTAAAGACAAAATTGCACCCGCCTCTACTACTACCTCTGGCAGCTTGTTCCAGACACACACCACCCTCTCTGTGAAAAAATTGCCCCGCTGGACACTTTTGTATCTCTCCCCTCTCACCTTAAACCTATGCCCTCTAGTTTTAGACTCCCCTACCTTTGGGAAAAGATATTGACGATCTAGCTGATCCATGCCCCTCATTATTTTATAGACCTCTATAAGATCACCCCTAAGCCTCACGCTCCAGAGAAAAAGTCCCAGTCTATCCAGCCTCTCTTTATAACTCAAACCATCAAGTCCCGGTAGCATCCGAGTAAATCTTTTCTGCACTCTTTCTAGTTTAATAATATCCTTTCTATAATAGGGCGACCAGAACTGTGCACAGTAATCCAAGTGTGGCCTTACCAATGTCTTGTACAACTTCAACAATACGTCCCAACTCCTGTATTCAATGTTCTGACCAATGAAACCAAGCATGTCGAATGCCGCCTTCACCACTCTGTTCACCTGTGACTCCACTTTCAAGGAGTACTGAACCTGTACCCCTAGATCTCTTTGTTCTGTAACTCTCCCCAATTCCCTACCATTTTAACTAAGTCCTGCCCTGGTTCAATCGACCAAAATGCATCACCTCGCATTTATCTCAATTAAATTCCATTCGTCAGCCCACTGACCCAATTGACCAAGATCCCGTAGCAATCCTAGATAACCTTCTTTGCTGTCCAATATGCCACCAATCTTGGTGTCATCTGCAAACTTACTGACCATGCCTCCTAAATTCTCATCCAATTCATTAATACAAATGACAAATAACAGTGGACCCAGCACCAATCCCTGAGGCACACCGCTGGTCACAGGCCTCCAGTTTGAAAAACAACCCTCTACAACCACCCTCTGTCTTCTGTCATCAAGCCAATTTTGTATCCATTTGGTTAACTCACCCTGGATCCCGTGAGATTTAACCTTATGTAGCAACCTACCATGTGGTACCTTGTCAAAGGCCTTGCTAAAGTCCATGTAGACAACATCAACTGCACTGCCCAAATCTACCTTCTTGGTTACTCCTTCAAAAAACTCAGTCAAATTTGTGAGACATGATTTTTCACTCTCAAAGCCATGCTGACTGTCCCTAATCAGATCTTGCATCTCTAAATGCCTGTAGATCCTGTCTCTCAAAATACCTTCTAACAACTTATCCACTATAGATGTAAGGCTCACCGGCCTGTAGTTCCCAGGCTTTTTCCTGCAGCCCTTCTTAAACAAAGGCACAACATTTGCCACCCTCCAATCTTCAGGCACTTCACCTGTGACTATCGATGATTCAAATATCTCTGCTAGGGGACTTGCAATTTCCTCCCTAGTCTCCCACAGTGTCCTGGGATTCTGCATCAAGTCCCGGGGATTTATCTACCTTGATGCGCTTTAAGACTTCCAGCACTTCCTTCTCTGTTGTAAGTACACTCCTCAAGACATCACTATTTATTTCCCAAGTTCCCTAACATCCATGTTTTTCTCAACAGTGAATACTGATGAGAAATATACATTTAGGATCTCACCCACTCTTGTGGATCGCACAAAGATGACCTTGTTGATCCTTACGAGGTCCTACTCTCTCCCTAGTTATTCTTTTGCCCTTTATGTATTTGTAGAAGCTCTTTGGATTCTCCTTTGCCTTATCTGCCAACTCACCAGCCCTAGTTATTCTCTCTCTAAAGTTTGTAACACAGTTCAAAAATGTAGTCTCAGAATGCTGACTCACCAATTTCTCCCTGATCAATTTAATTGGTCCTCTTACCTCATGCCAAAAATCAATTCAAATGGACAGAATTTAGTTGATTCATTAGATACACCCCTATTGCAGAAAAGTACAAATGTGAGGCTAAGATGCTTCATTCAGAAGTAATTCCACTGACAAATTAAGGATCTTTTAAAGCCAAACACAGTTCAAGTTTAACGCGAACAAAATGAAGCAGTTTAACTCATTAACACTTGAACAATAGTTAAAAATGAAAGGAAACAACTTTAATTTCTAATTTATCACAGTTTCAGTTCCAAATAAGCAAGTTCTCTTACAGACTTAAAATTCCACTTGAAATACCGTAAGCAACCATAAATACACTTGCTATGAGGGGTGCAGTCAGTCTTGAAGCTTTCAGAGAGAGGCTTTGAGTTTCAGAGCAGTTTGCAGATCTCTGCCTTTAAACAAACACCAGCCAGAACTGAAAAGCTGTTTTTTCTCTGCTGCATACCTAGCTGTTCCCATTAACCATTATTACACAACTCTGTCAAACAACCTAATCAAAAATACCAGGGGAAATCTTAATCTGTAAATAAGAATCAATTCGCTCTCTCCTAAGTAAACACTACATGGCTAAAATGAGTAATTATCCTGCTCTCCCAGCGTCTGTGCTGCATTTCCTGCAGACATAATGACTGCCTGTAGAAAAAAGCTGACTCTTAAAATATTCCCCTTAAACATAAATATATATGCATCTACTATTATCACACTAGCCTACAAAACTGTGGCATCACTTCATTCATATGATTGGTTGTAACCTTTGCCAAGATGCTATAATCCACATTTAATAATTCAAAATCTTTAAATTCCAACTATTCCCTTTATTTTTAAGGCTAAACTTATGATACATTTAAGAGAAACCAACATAAATCTCAAAACTTGTAGGAAGATTTTCAGTCCAGTGGATCTTTACCTTTTATTCCACTTATTGCCAGACATGTTTTTCATCTTCCTTCAAATCCTCTTAAATAAAAGTGCTAACTTTCTCCATTTCCAATACGGAAATGTCTTCCGTTTGACATTACACCTGAAAAGAACATTGGCATGAGATGGAAGCCAGGATGTAACAGCTGGGAAGAAAGAAAATGTACATGAAAAACCAGGAGAAACAGCCAGGATAGAATAATGTTCAAAGAGCACGATTTTGATGGCGAAGAAAGCAAACAGCTAGCCTTGTGTTGAAATTCATTATTGTGAAGAGTATTACAAACAAGGTCGATAAACTACAGCCACAACTGCCGGATGAGGTTTATGATATAAAATAGAAAATGCCGGAAAATACTCAACTGGACTGGTGGCATCTGTAAAGGAGTTAATATTTCATGTCTGTGACTGCAAAAAGTTTATGATCAACAGGGTTTGAGCAAGTCCCGAGGCATGTGAAGGGAACAATAAAATGGAAGATCTGTGATTGGGCGGAGGGCAAGAGAGTTTAATGGAAAAAGGGACAATCGCGAAAAGCAGAAGATATTAATGGGAGAAAAAAAGATGGAGCAGGGATTGGCAAACCTTCTGCCCTGATGGCCACATCTGGGTATGTAAATTGTCTGGTAGGCCATAAATTGTCAAGAAATGAACAATACAAATTCAAACAAGGACAACATTTTTTTAACTCAATGCTGTTAAAATAATACTGTTGTACAATACACTGTTAGAACATTGCATCATTGAGTTGTTTGATTTTACTGCACAACTGTTTGCACTTTTCAAACTGCAGATTTTATTATATCCCAATCTTTTCATCAGAATTATGCAGATGTTCGGTAATTTCCCCATTTATTGATTGCTTACTTTTGTTTAAATCTGTAATTAGCTTTGTTGAATCAATAGCAATTCAACATTCCAGAAGCTATTAAACAATAACTTCCTACCTCCAACAGGTCAGCTCAACATCACAAATATCCTTAACAGAGAAATTCTTTGATGTGGAGATGCCGGCGTTGGACTGGGGTGGCCACAGTTAGAAATCTCACAACACCAGGTTAAAGTCCAACAGGTTTATTTGGTAGCACGAGCTTTCAGACGACTCACCTGATCAAGGAGCAGCGCTCCGAAAGCTCATGCTGCCACATAGACCTGTTGGACTTTAACCTGGTGTCGAAAGAAATTCTAGTTTTCAAACGCCTGAAATTATCTTTCTAAGCCAGCTTGCTGACAGCAGTTCCTGAGAGAACGCTGTCAATCTTGGGCAGGACTGGCAACTCAACTCCAGTAGTTAACTCTGAAGAAGAGACATACAGACATGAAAAGTTAACATTGTTTCTCTCTCCACAGATGCTGCCAGGCCTGCTAAGTTTCTCCAGCATTTTCTGATTTTATTCCAAAGTTTAGCTGCCATTTCCTGCAAAATAAAAAGGGTTTGGAAATGCTGAAAGTAAACTAAACTACATATTATAATTTGTAGCAGACAGAATAATGCGAATGAGGGAAATTTCCAAAAGGCTTTTTGTTTAACAGGAGATCATATCTTTGTCTTCATAACTACAGTGTCTCCCTCCAGAATCAATTTCACTCTCCATCATTCTCCTCAGAATTGAATTTGATTATATGTTTTCTTCATGAAATAAAACAAAAATTCTCGAGGAGCATCCAAACTGCTGTCATCTCGAGAATCCCACCAAGATCCCAATGTTTGATTTGATTTATTATTCTCACGTGTATTGGGATGCAGTGAAAAGTATTGTTTCCTGTGCACTAAACAGGCAAAATATATTGTTCATAGAGTACATGAAGGAAAGGAAAGGAGAGAGTGCAGGATATAGTGTTACAGTCACAGCTAGGCGTAGAGAAATATCAACTTAATATAGAATCATAGAATCCCTACAGCACAGAAGGAGGCCATTCGGCCCATTGAGTCTGCACCAACCACAATCCCACTCAGGCCCTATTCCCGTAACCCCATATATTTAACCTGCTAATCCCCTGAAACTAAAGGTTAATTTAGTGTGGTCAATCAACCTAACCCGCATATCTTTGGTAGATCCATTCAAATGTCTGATGGCACAGCCACTATTGGATAATGTCTGGAGGCACACAGTTGTAGTTTGCAATGTCAAGCTCCCCAGTGGGAGAGGTGAGCTTGAGGGTCGGATGAAAAATTCCCATGGGCCATAGTTTGCCCACCCCTGAAGGAAGTGTAAAAGGGAGTATTGCAAACAAGATTGGAGAACTACAGATTAAAGTTGCCCCAGGGAGTGGGAGTTGTGATAAGGTGACGACAATGGGAGACCTGGTTTAAACATGGACAAAGAATGGCGGTTAAACATTTCTGGCTACAAGGTATTCAAAAGAGAGAGGGAAGCAAACATGACAGGAGGGGAATGATAGTATTGATTAAGGATAATATTGCAGCCCTGCAGAAGAATGGTTCAAAGACTTGAATCTATTTGGTTAGAGTTAAGGAACAGAAAATGAGTGATTCCCATTTACATCTTGAGTTGATTCAGTACAAATATGTTAAATAAATCACAATTTCCTCCATTTGTACTATAATTCATTAAAACCTCCCCTTGGACCTCTTGTCCATCGAGGTAATGTTTTCTTTGAGGGACTGACTCACCAATACATTATTGTTTGTGTAGGTTGCAAAGACTTCTTTCCAAACTCACAAATTATTCCTTGGATATCCTCACCACAAAAGGTTTCTCTCAGACACACCAGGTCAACGCATTAAAAACATAGCAACAATTGTTGAAATATTTTCTCATCCCTCAGTCTGTTCACATTTTATCAAACTAATGGGTTTATGACCCTTAACAAAAGTAATGTGGCCAAAAATCCTTCCATCATTCAAACTCCAGCCATTCCTGCCTACTCAACAGCAACCACTCTCAATTATATAGCAGTTTTAACACACTTCCTTCTTGCACATTCCTTCCCCACTCCTCAGGGAATTGCTGTCCGGTCCTTTCACTGGCTCATTTTCACCTCCTATTTTATCATTTTTGCTATTTCAGCCCCTTCCTTACATTTGGTAAGAGCTGTCGGACTGTCCACTCCCCCACCTTGTGCCCCATTCCACGTGACAGGTCCTCATCTCCAAGCTCTTAATGCTTCTAATGCCTAACTATCAAGCAACCTCAATGCAACCTCAAGTTCCTTCTCCACACCAGCTGCATCATCTCCCTTACAGAGTGCTCCTTTTCCCAGTTTATCCAACAATGTCACATTCTTCAGCCTCTGCCCCACTTCTCCTTCTGGGCCAAATGTCTCTATTCTTCTTTCTTGTTCAGTTCCGGTGATTTTGTCTGCCCCTCCCCTTCTCTTTCATTACTATCACCCTCAGAGAGGTCCACATTTCATCTGGCTGCTGTTTATGGACCAGTACCCAACTCCTTCAAAGCCCCTCCCTCCCCCTACAAAAAACATCACCAGCAACTATTTCCAAACTCATTCAAATTACCCACAGTGATCAAGTTTGTGCCAAGCAGCTTCCTACTGCTTCCACTGAACATCTCACTCTGTCCACTTCCATAGCACTCAAAGCACTTAGACTGGAGAGACTGTAGCACAGGCGTTCTCTATACTCAAAGCCTTGCAGTGTTATTTTTGTAAGTTTACACTGCCCCTGCTTATCCTGTATGTATAGCCACTTCTATCGCCAGATTGCCATTAATTATTTCCCATTACCCTTCATTTCACAGACTGCATAATCCCTAGTAAGGAACAAGGTAGGATTGTACTATGAAGGTTTGCTAGGAGGGAGAACAATTCCTTACAGAAACCAATGAATGTTTTTTTGGAAACGATGAGTCCAGCCCCTGGACAGCAACAGAAAATGGGACTGGAGAATAATGACTGACTGTCTCTATTCCTTCCATTGGTTTTGTCAATCTGAAGGCCAGGGTCTCAAGGATATTATTAAACCAAATTAGAAAGGGTGCAGAAAAGACTTACTAGGGTGCTACCAGGGCTTGCTGGTTTCAGTAATACGTTCAGGCTGGATAGACTGGGACTTTTTTCCGTGGAGCGTAGGAGGCTTAGGGGTGATCTTATGGAGATCTATAAACAATGAGGGGCATAGATAAGGTAGATAGTCAACATTTTTCCCAAAGGTAGAGGAGTCTAAAACTAGAGGGCATAGGTTTAAGGTGAGAGGGGAGAGACACAAAAGGGTCCAAAGGAACAATTTATTTCACTCAGAGTGGTGAGCATCTAGAATGAGCTGCCTGAGGCATTTCGCATTTAGACAGTTACATGGATAAGGTGGGTAGAGAGGGGTATGGGCCAAATGCGGTAATTGGGATTAGCTTAGTGGTAAAAACTGGGCAGCATGGACAAGTTGGGCCGAAGGGCCTGATTACATGCTGTAAATCTCTATGGCGCTATCTATGACTAAGTCACATGGTAAGAAGTCTCACAACACCAGGTGAAAGTCCAACAGGTTTATTTGGTAGCACAAGCCACAAGCTTTCGGAGCGCTGCCCCTTCATCAGGTGAGTGGGAGTTCTGTTCACAAACAGGGCATATATAGATACAAACTCAATTTACAAAATAATGGTTGGAATGCGAGTGTTTACAGGTAATCAAGTCTTAAAGGTACAGACAATGTGAGTGGAGAGAGGGTTAGGCAAAGGTTAAAGAGATGTGTATTGTCTCCAGCCAGGACAGTTAGTGAGATTTTGCAAGCCCAGGCAAATCGTGGGGGTTACAGATAGTGTGACATGAACCCAAGATCCTGGTTGAGGCCGTCCTCATGTGCAGAACTTGGCTATCAGTCTCTGCTCAGCGACTCTGCATTGTCGTGTGTCGTGAAGGCCGCCTTGGAGAACGCTTACCCGAAGATCAGAGGCCGAATGCCCGTGACCGCTGAAGTGTTCCCCAACAGGAAGAGAACACTCTTGCCTGGTGATTGTCGAGCGATGTTCATTCATCCGTTGTCGTAGCGTCTGCATGGTCCCCCCAATGAGGAGTCTCTCCCACATGAGGACGGCCTCAACCAGGATCTTGGGTTCATGTCACACTATGTGTAAGCCTCACGACTTGCCTGGGCTTGCAAAATCTCACTAAATGTCCTGGCTGGAGACAATACACATCTCTTTAACTTTTGCTTAACCCTCTCTCCACTCACATTGTCTGTACCTTTAAGACTTGATTACCTGTAAAGACTCGCATTCCAACCATTATTTTATAAATTGAGTTTGTGTCTTTATATGCCCTGTTTGTGAACAGAACTCCCACTCACCTGATGAAGGGGCAGCGCTCCGAAAGCTTGTGGCTTGTGGTACCAAGTAAACCTGTTGGACTTTAACCTGGTGTTGTGAGACTTCTCACTGTGCTTACCCCAGTCCAATGCTGGCATCTCCACATCATAAGTCACATGGCTCAGGTTTCCCTTGGTTGTGTTCTTGGATGAAGTTCTGGTTCACTGGTACCGAGCCCCTGTTTGCCAGGAATCCAATCCCAAGTGAGGTATGTGAGGTGTATACAGCACGTCTGACACCATCTGTGGAGAGAGAAGCAGAGATAATGGGTGGGATTCTCTGCATGGTCCGCACCCCCCCCACCCGCCCGCTATCGTTCCTGTGGCAGGCGGGCGGGCGGGATGGGAAAATTTACCCCAATGTTTCGGGTCAATGACTAATTAAAGGTTGTGGACTTGAGATGGGAAATGCTTCTCTTTACCCTGATGCTACCAGACTTGCTGAGTGTTTCCAGCATTTTCTGTCTTTAATTCAGATTTCCAGCATGTTTTGCTCTTGCCCAAATAGATCCCCATTTTGGCAGCTCTAGTCTATGCCACGGGGATGAGTGAAGCGGGGGGGGGGGGGGGGGGGGGGGGGTAGTCTAGTCCATTGCTGCCTGGAACTCAGTTTCTGCTTTCACTGGGATGCAGATCTAGTCTCTCTGGAATCCACTTGGGATCCAATTATGATACAGCTCTGCCTCCAGTGACGCCATTCCTGACTGTGAGATCCAGTTCTGGAATCTCGTTCTGGTTTCCATGAGATCCAATCTGCAATCCAGTTGTTTCCCCTGGGAGCCATCGCTGGAATCCAGTACTGTTTTCTCTGGGATCTATCACTGGAATCCACTTCCAGCTTCATAAGATAAGAACATAAGAAATAGGAGCAGGAGTAGGCCATCTGGCCCTTCGAGCCTGCCCCGCCATTCAACAAGATCATGGCTGATCTGAAGCGAATCAGTTCCACTTACCTCCATATCCCTTAATTCCCTTATCGATCAGAAATCTATCTACCCGTGATTTAAACATATTCAACGAGGAAGCCTCCACCACTTCAATGGGCAGAGAATTCCAGAGATTCACTACCCTCTGAGAGAAGAAGTTCCCCCTCAACTCTATTCTGAACTGGCCCCCACTTATTTTGAGGCTGTGCCCTCTAGTTCTGGTTTCCCTTCTAAGTGGAAAGAATCTCTCTACCTCCACCCTATCCAGCCCCTTCATTATCTTATATGTCTCTATAAGATCACCCCTTAGCCTTCTAAACTCCAATGAGTACAGACCCAATCTGTTCAGTCTCTCCTCATAAGCTACACCCCTCACCTCCGGTATCAACCTGGTGAACCTTCTCTGCACTCCCTCCAAGGCCAATATATCCTTTCGCAAATAAGGGGACCAAAACTGCACACAGTACTCCAGTTACGGCCTCACCAGTGCCTTGTATAGTTGCAGCAAGACCTCCCTGCTTTTATATTCGATCCCCCTCGCGAGAAAAGCCAACATTCCATTCGCCTTCTTGATCACCTGCTGCACCTGCAGACTGAGTTTTTGCGATTCGTGCACAAGGACCCCCAGGTCCCTCTGCACAGTAGCATGATGTAATTTTTCTCCATTTAAATAATATTCCAATTTACAATTATTTATTCCAAAGTGGATAACCTCACATTTGCCAACGTTATATTCCATCTGCCAGATCCTTGCCCACTCGCTCAGCCTATCCAAATCTCTCTGCAGACTTTCCGCGTCCTCCACGCAATTCGCTTTCATAGAAACCCTACAGTGCAGAAGGAGGCCATTCGGCCCATCGAGTCTGCACCGACCACAATCCCACCCAGGCCCTACCCCCACATATTTACCCGCTAATCCCTCTAACCTACGCATCTCAGGACTCTAAGGGGCAATTTTTAACCTGGCCAATCAACCTAACCCGCACATCTTTGGACTGTGGGAGGAAACCGGAGCACCCAGAGGAAACCCACGCAGACACGCTTTCCTTGGGATCCAACCTGGACTCCAGTTCAGTTTTCCCTGAGATCTATTACTGGAATCTAGTTTTGGTTTCCTTGGGATCCAATCCTAGAGTTCAGTTCTGGATTCCATCGGATCCAATCCTGCAACCCAGTTCTGTTTTCCCTGGAACACAGGACTGGAATCAGCTCTGGTTTCCCTGTGATCCAGTCCTGGGATCCAGCTCCAGGCACTGTGGGATCTAGTCTTGGGATCCAGCTCCAGGCACTGTGGGATCCAGTCCTGAGATCCAGCTCCAAGCACAGCTGGATCCAGTCCTGGGATCCAGCTCCACGCACTGAGTGATCCAGTCCTGGGATCCAGCTCCAGGCACTGTGGGATCCAGTCCTGGGATCCAGCTCCAGGCACTGTGGGATCCAGTCCCGGTTTCCATGGTTTCCACTGTTCCAAACATCATTTCCCAGGATGCCCTGGCCCCGCCCCTTCATTATGTATGCAGGTGTCGCTCGTCGACCACTCTGATTGGTGGGATACGGCTGCCCATGGCGGGCACAGGGCGCGGATTGGTCAGCTGATCCATCAATCAGAGGGAGGTGGGCGGGGCGGGCGTGGTGACGCAGATTGTGTGCGCGGAGAGCGGCCTAGCGGAGCCGGGACCGGGGACCGGCCTGAGCGGAGCGGCCGTGCACAGCGGCTTCATGGAGGCGGGTACAGGAGCGGCCGGTGAGATTGGCGCTTTCGATCCGCGCGGGTCAGTGTCACCGGGTGGCCGCCAGCAGAGCCCGAGGCTGCGGTCAGACACCGGCCACAGGATCCAGCACAGCGGTGACAGCGCCGGGCCCAGAGCAGGCGGCGGTGTCGGTAAACACCCGGTGTCAACCCCCTAAACCCCCGCCCCGTAACAACCGCGCTGTCCCCCCAAAGCGCCCCCCCGGTGTCGTTCCCCTCAAAGCGGCCCAACCGTGTCGTCTGCCCAAAGCGCCCCCCCGTGCCGCCCCCCAAAGCGCCCCCCCCGTGCCGTCCCCCCAAAGCGCCCCCCCCGTGCCGTCCCCCCAAAGCGCCCCCCCCGTGCCGTCCCCCCAAAGCGCCCCCCGTGCCGTCCCCCCAAAGCGCCCCCCCGTGCCGCCCCCACGTGCCGCCCCCCAAAGCGCCCCCCGTGCCGCCCCCCAAAGCGCCCCCCCGTGCCGTCCCCCCAAAGCGCCCCCCCGTGCCGTCCCCCCAAAGCGCCCCCCCGTGCCGTCCCCCCAAAGCGCCCCCCCGTGCCGTCCCCGCAAAGCGCCCCCCTGTGCCGTCCCCGCAAAGCGCCCCCCTGTGCCGTCCCCGCAAAGCGCCCCCCTGTGCCGTCCCCGCAAAGCGCCCCCCTGTGCCGTCCCCGCAAAGCGCCCCCCTGTGCCGTCCCCGCAAAGCGCCCCCCTGTGCCGTCCCCGCAAAGCGCCCCCCTGTGCCGTCCCCGCAAAGCGCCCCCCTGTGCCGTCCCCGCAAAGCGCCCCCCCTTGCCGTCCCCGCAAAGCGCCCCCCCGTGCCGTCCCCGCAAAGCGCCCCCCCGTGCCGTCCCCGCAAAGCGCCCCCCCGTGCCGTCCCCGCAAAGCGCCCCCCCCGTGCCGTCCCCGCAAAGCAGCCCCCCGTGCCGTCCCCGCAAAGCGCCCCCCCGTGCCGTCCCCGCAAAGCGCCCCCCCGTGCCGTCCCCGCAAAGCGCCCCCCCCGTGCCGTCCCCCCAAAGCGCCCCCCCGTGCGGTTCCCCCAAAGCGCCCCCCCCGTGCGGTTCCCCCAAAGCGCCCCCCGTGCGGTTCCCCCAAAGCGCCCCCCCGTGCGGTTCCCCCAAAGCGCCCCCCCCGTGCGGTTCCCCCAAAGCGCCCCCCCCCCCCCCGTGCGGTTCCCCCAAAGCACCCCCCCGTGCGGTTCCCCCAAAGCGCCCTCCCCGTGCGGTTCCCCCAAAGCGCCCCCCCCGTGCGGTTCCCCCAAAGCGCCCCCCCGTGCGGTTCCCCCAAAGCGCCCCCCCCGTGCGGTTCCCCCAAAGCGCCCCCCCGTGCGGTTCCCCCAAAGCGCCCCACCCCCCCCGTGCCGTCCCCGCAAAGCGCCCCCAGGTGCCGTCCCCCAAACGCCTCCGCGTGTCGTCCCCCCAAAGCGCCCCCCCATGTCATCCCCCCCAAAGCGCCTCCCCGTATCGTCCCCCCGAAGCGCCTCCCCCCCGTGCCGTCCCCCCACAGCGCCCCCCCCGTGCCGTCCCCCCACAGCGCCCCCCCGTGCCGTCCCCCCACAGCGCCCCCCGTGTCGTCCCCCCGTGTCGTCCCCCCACTGCGCCCCCCCGTGTCGTCCCCCCACTGCGCCCCCCCGTGTCGTCCCCCCACTGCGCCCCCCCGTGTCGTCCCCCCACTGCGCCCCCCCGTGTCGTCCCCCCACTGCGCCCCCGTGTCGTCCCCCCACTGCGCCCCCCCGTGTCGTCCCCCCACTGCGCCCCCCGTGTCGTCCCCCCACTGCGCCCCCCCGTGTCGTCCCCCCACTGTGCCACCCCGTGTCGTCCCACCACCGCGCCCCCCGTGTCGTCCCCCCACAGCGCCCCCCCCGTGCGGTTCCCCCAAAGCGCCCCCCCCGTGCGGTTCCCCCAAAGCGCCCCCCCCGTGCGGTTCCCCCAAAGCGCCCCCCCCGTGCGGTTCCCCCAAAGCGCCCCCCGTGCGGTTCCCCCAAAGCGCCCCCCCGTGCGGTTCCCCCAAAGCGCCCTCCCCGTGCGGTTCCGCCAAAGCGCCCCCCCGTGCGGTTCCGCCAAAGCGCCCCCCCGTGCGGTTCCGCCAAAGCGCACCCCCGTGCGGTTCCGCCAAAGCGCCCCCCCGTGCGGTTCCGCCAAAGCGCCCCCCCGTGCGGTTCCGCCAAAGCGCCCCCCCGTGCGGTTCCCCCAAAGCGCCCCCCCGTGCGGTTCACCCAAAGCGCCCCCCCCGTGCGGTTCCCCCAAAGCGCCCCCCCCGTGCGGTTCCCCCAAAGCGCCCCCCCGTGCGGTTCCCCCAAAGCGCCCCCCCCGTGCGGTTCCCCCAAAGCGCCCCCCCCGTGCGGTTCCCCCAAAGCGCCCCCCCGTGCGGTTCCCCCAAAGCGCCCCCCCGTGCGGTTCCCCCAAAGCGCCCTCCCCGTGCGGTTCCCCCGAAGCGCCCCCCCGTGCGGTTCCCCCGAAGCGCCCCCCCGTGCGGTTCCCCCGAAGCGCCCCCCGTGCGGTTCCCCCGAAGCGCCCCCCCCGTGCGGTTCCCCCGAAGCGCCCCCCCGTGCGGTTCCCCCAAAGCGCCCCCCCCGTGCGGTTCCCCCAAAGCGCCCCCCCGTGCGGTTCCCCCAAAGCGCCCCCCCGTGCAGTCCCCCCACAGCGCCCCCCGTGCCGTCCCCCCACATCGCCCCGCCGTGCGGTCCCCCCACAGCGCCCCCCCGTGCCGTCCCCCCACAGCGCCCCCTCGTGCGGTTCCCCCAAAGCGCCCCACCGTGCCGTCCCCGCAATGCGCCCCCCCCGTGCCGTCGC
Organism: Mustelus asterias; assembly: GCF_964213995.1. NCBI lineage: Eukaryota > Metazoa > Chordata > Chondrichthyes > Carcharhiniformes > Triakidae > Mustelus > Mustelus asterias. The sequence goes on along the minus strand of NC_135821.1, from coordinate 65,654,594 downwards.
CGCAAAGCGCGCCCCCCCCCCGTGCCGTCCCCGCAAAGCGCCCCCAGGTGCCGTCCCTCAAACGCCTCCGCGTGTCGTCCCCCCCAAAGCGCCTCCCCGTATCGTCCCCCCGAAGCGCCTCCCCCCCGTGCCGTCCCCCCACAGCGCCCCCCCGTGCCGTCCCCCCACAGCGCCCCCCCTTGTCATCCCGCCCAAAGCGCCCCCCCCCCGTGCCGTCCCCGCAAAGCGCCCCCCCCGTGCCGTCCGCGCAAAGCGCCCACAGGTGCCGTCCCCCAAAGCGCCCCCCCATGTCATCCCCCCCAAAGCGCCTCCCCGTATCGTCCCCCCGAAGCGCCTCCCCCCCGTGCCGTCCCCCCACAGTGCCCCCCCCGTGCCGTCCCCCCACAGCGCCCCCCCGTGCCGTCCCCCCACAGCGCCCCCCCGTGTCGCCCCCCCGTGTCGTCCCCCCACTGCGCCCCCCCGTGTCGTCCCACCACTGCGCCCCCCCGTGTCGTCCCACCACTGCGCCCCCCCGTGGCGTCCCCCCACTGCGCCCCCCCGTGTCGTCCCCCCACTGCGCCCCCCCGTGTCGTCCCCCCACTGCGCCCCCCGTGTCGTCCCCCCACAGCGCCCCCCGTGTCGTCCCCCCACAGCGCCCCCCCGTGTCGTCCCCCCACAGCGCCCCCCCGTGTCGTCCCCCCACAGCGCCCCCTCGTGTCGTCCCCCCACAGCGCCCCCCCGTGTCGTCCCCCCACAGCGCCCCCCCGTGTCGTCTCCCCAAAGCGCCCCCCCGTGCGGTTCCCCCACAGCGCCCCCCCGTGCGGTCCCCCCACTGCGCCCCGCCGTGCCGTCCCCCCACAGCGCCCCCCCGTGCCGTACCCCCACAGCGCTCCCCCGTGCGGTTCCCCCAAAGCGCCCCTCCGTGCCGTCCCCCCAAAGCGCCCCTCCGTGCCGTCCCCGCAAAGCGCCCCCCCCGTGCCATCGCCGCAAAGCGCCCCCCGCCCCGTGCCGTCCCCGCAAAGCGCCCCCAGGTGCCGTCCCCCAAACGCCTCCGCGTGTCGTCCCCCCAAAGCGCCCCCCCATGTCATCCCCCCCAAAGCGCCTCCCCGTATCGTCCCCCCGAAGCGCCTCCCCCCCGTGCCGTCCCCCCACAGCGCCCCCCCGTGCCGTCCCCCCACAGCGCCCCCCCTTGTCATCCCCCCCAAACCGCCCCCCCCCCCCGTGCCGTCCCCGCAAAGCGCCCCCCCCGTGCCGTCCCCGCAAAGCGCCCCCAGGTGCCGTCCCCCAAACGCCTCCGCGTGTCGTCCCCCCAAAGCGCCCCCCCATGTCATCCCCCCCAAAGCGCCTCCCCGTATCGTCCCCCTGAAGCGCCTCCCCCCCGTGCCGTCCCCCCACAGCGCCCCCCCCGTGCCGTCCCCCCACAGCGCCCCCCCCGTGCCGTCCCCCCACTGCGCCCCCCGTGCCGTCCCCCCACAGCGCCCCCCCGTGTCGCCCCCCCACTGCGCCCCCCCGTGTCGTCCCCCCAAAGCGCCCCCCCGTGTCGTCCCCCCAAAGCGCCCCCCCGTGTCGTCCCCCCAAGGCGCCCCCCCGTGTCGTCCCCCCAAGGCGCCCTCCCGTGTCGTCCCCCCCGTGTCTCGTCCCCCCCGTGTCTCGTCCCCCCCGTGTCTCGGTCCCCCCCGTGTCTCGTCCCCCCCGTGTCTCGGTCCCCCCCGTGTCTCGGTCCCCCCCGTGTCTCGGTCCCCCCCGTGTCTCGGTCCCCCCCGTGTCTCGGTCCCCCCCGTGTCTCGGTCCCCCCCCCGTGTCTCGGTCCCCCCCCCCCCCCCCACGTGTCGTCGCCGTCCCCCCCCCCCCCCCGTGTCGTCGTCCCCCCCCCCCGTGTCGTCGTCCCCCCCCCCGTGTCGTCGTCGTCCCCCCCCCGTGTCGTCGTCCCCCCCCCGTGTCGTCGTCCCCCCCCCCCCGTGTCGTCCCCCCCCCCCGTGTCGTCCCCCCCCCCCGTGTCGTCGTCCGCCCCCTCCCCGTGTCGCCCCCCCCGCCTCGTCTCCGTCCCCCCAAGGCGCCCACCCCCCGTCATGTCCCCCCAAGGTGCCCCCCTGTCTCGTTCCCCCCCCCCCCCCCCATCAGAGGGCCCCTCGTCTCGTCTCCCCCACTCAAGGGCCCCTCCGTCATGTTCCCCCTTCCCTCCCCGTCACCGTCCGGTTCCCCACATGTCGTCCCGCTTTATTCACCCCTGAAGACTCCCCATTTCTGCCCGTGTCCCAGAGCTATTCTCTCAAATCTCCCTTGCCCCCAATGTCGTCCATTAGGACCCTGCCCACCTCCCCCTTCTCCCCACACTCTGATGTCGTCTCCTCTAATCCCACCATCCCCGGTGTCATCCCTCACTCCCCGGTTTCGTTCCCAATGTCATCCCTGTCACACTATCATCCCCCCAAACCCCCGCTGCTGTTCCTCCATTCCATCTGACCCTCCGTTCTTTTTTGCAATCCCCACTCCATGTTGCCATCCTCTTGCAGTCCCTGTGTTATTTACCCACCTCATCGTCTCCCCTCCCTTGTCCACTTACTCCCCCTCCCCCCATCACTCCTCTCTGCTTGATTTAATTGGCAGTGTCTCACCGTTTGACAATCTCACCATTCTGCTCCAATTCCTGGATGCCCTCTTCCCATCCTTGTCTCTGTAATCCCTTTGGGCTCTGCAATCTCTGCCTCTTGTCCATCCTTGATTTTCTTTATTCCACCATTGTGACCATGCCTTTGGCGTTCAGCTCTGGAATCCCTTCATTAAACACCTCTACCTTTCTATGACGACTCCCTGTCTTAAGGCATTACTCAAATCCTGTCTCTTTGACCAAACTTTTGGCCACCTGTCCAAATGCCTCATTTGGCGTTGTACCAGTTTTGTGTGATGGTGCCACTGTTCAGTACTTTGGGAAGTTTTATTACATTAAAGGTGCACTGTAAATGCAAATTATTGTTATATTCGTGAAGGATGCTGCTCTCCGCTAATTCCAGAATTGTTATTTTAGGTCACCTGCTGTCTTTTTTTCCAGATTCCTTTGTTGTGCGCTGTTCCTTGCCGGGATTAAATGTGGGCTATTCCTGTATTTCTGCTCTCTGCATAAAGCCTGGCGGTGAGCTACAGCACGGTCCGAGGCAATAGAGACAAGTCACCCTGTGACCTTCTAAACTGAGAGCAATGGAGTCGCTTAACATAACCAGGGACATCATCCAGCGGCAGATAAAGGTACCAATCATTTCCCAGGTCTCCTGCCTGGCACATGCTGGCATTGGGAGCTGATTCAGAGAGGGGAGCAAGAGGGGGTTGGCCTGGTTGGGAGGGATGAAAAGGGTTGGGTAGCGTGGGAAGGACTGGTGCTGGGGAGGGCAGGGGAGCGCAGATTCCAAGCAGAGTGAACTGAAACCGTTTGGTGAGGGGGTTTGTGGAGGTGCTCCTTTTTCTAGTTCTGTTTTCACTTCGGAAGGAGTTGGTTGGTGAGTAACTGGTAAGCAAAATAGGAATCAATAAACATAGAATGCAAAGCAATTCTTCTAAGTAATTAAATTAACTAAATAACATAAGTATTCCTACCACAGAAGGCTGTGGGTCAAATCACGGAATATATTTAAGAAGGAAATGTATCGATTTCTGGACTTTGAAGGTGTTGAGGGATATGGTGAGAGTGCTGGAGTATAGCATTAAGGTAAAGGATCAGCCATGATCATGTTGAATGGTGGAGCAGGCTCGAAGGGCCGAATGGCCTACTGCTTCTAGTTTCTGCATTTCTATGTAACAGTGGCAGGGTGAAGGAGCAGCATTCTGAAAGCTCGTGATTCCAAATAAACCTGTTGGATTTTAACCCTGTGTTGTGAGACTTCTTACTGTGCCCACCCCAGTCCAACGCCGGCATCTCCACATCGTGTCTTCCTCAAAAGGTAGTGGAAGCAGAGTCTTTGAATATTTTTGAGTTCGAGCTAGATAGATTCTTGATAAGCAAAGGGGTGAAAGGTTACCAGGGGGGTAGGCAGGAATGTGGAGTTGAGGTTACAGTCAGGTCAGCCATGATCTTATTAAATGAGGAGCCAGGCTCATGGGCCCCGAGTGGCCAACTCCTACTTCCTATGGAAGCACTGGTCTGGTGAGGGTGGAGCTGGGGTCCATCTTTGTCTCTCACATTGCCCCTTTTGTCTATAGGAGAGGAACACTCTGCAATTCGAACGTCGATATCATGTCATTGATCCATTCATCAAGCGGCTGGGACTGGAATGTGAGCTGGAGGTGAGATGTCTGAACTCCTAATGACCCCTCTCCCGCCCCAAACCCACACTGCCCTGTTAAGAAAAAGATATGGATAACTGAGTGAGTAGCATGTGAAATTAGTCGAATGGCTACTTTCTATGTAACATTCAGCACGCCGTGACTGTGTCAACTCTTTGAAAGAGCGATCCAATTGGTCCCATTTCACTGCTGTTCCCCAAAGCCCTGTAAATTCTTCTGTCTTCAAGTAATTATCCAATTCCCTTTTGGAAGTTACTTCCCACTTGAGTCTACTTTCTCTAGTCTTTCAGACAGCGCATTCTTGCACATAATTGTTGTTGTTATCTCCCCTCTGGTTCTTTTGCCACTCACCTTTGTTACTCGGCTTTTAATTTAAACACCTTCCAAGCATTCCAGTTTAATGAGACAAACAAGGACAGTAATTCAAATATTTAATACTTCTGGTACCAACTCAGACATAAACAGTTGCAACTCATTAACTCTTTACTGAACTTTAACTGAACATCAACTTTCAACTGAACTTTAACTCTTAACTGCACATTAACTTCAACTGAACATCAACTTTAATTATTTACTGAAAATATATACTACCGAGTTTAGGAAAACCTTGGCCAAGAAATATCCGCGATGTAGAATCGATCTTCTTCTCTGAAGCATCCTTCAGGTTACAGGTCTTCTTACAATGGTTGGTCTCTTCCGAGTTTCACTGGTAAACAAAGGCTGCACATATCTTTTTTTCCACAATCCTCCACTCGCTTCCGGAAGATTCTCTGTCATCCAGCCAACTGCGTAACCAGAAACCAACCTCGTGTCTCGAACATCCAGTGAAATTACTTGCGAACGACGCCATTAAGCTTAGTTCAAACCACATGCTTGAACATAACGGCCATATAAATCAAAGCCACACTGTCTGGACCAATGTAAACAACTTCCCTCATTTGGCCAACACAGGAAGCTTCAGATCACAGCTCCCAGATCAAAAAAACGTTATGACCTGCATCTGGTTTTAATTATAAGTTGACCAAAAATCTGAGCATGCTTAATTCTCAGCCAGAAAAGCCATTTTAAAGCCACTATTGCCATTATTATTGTAGCCATTCTTCCTCCATCCACGGTCCCTCCTCTTGATCCTGGAGCATACAGCAAAATGGATCACCGACCACGACCAAACTCTTTCCCAACCAGGTAGCATCAAAATCCATCCAAACTAACTATTAGCATGTTACAAATGTTATAGTTACATTTGACGGAATCTTTGTTTCGTAACAACATTTCCATATGCAACTGTTGCGTTATTTTTCCCTTTCCATCTTACAAACTGAACAGCAAACATTATCTGCTTTAGTAATACCTGTACCTGGATGCTTAACTTCCATTGTACAATTCAAATTGTCTTAACCCGCCTGGTTAATGTTTGAAGTTTAAATGTCCAGATTTGCCAAATCAAGAGTATTAACCATGAACATTACTGCACTATAGCAGTTGCTATATCATTAATGAACTCCTTCCTCTGGCGACCTTTTGAATCACGAAACCATTCTTGCTCCTCATTTGTCACTTCTTAATTTGACTGCCTCTGTATTAAATTTTTTAAAACTTGCGAAGTTGAGAGGGACGTCGATCTGGTAAATGTACTTTAGTGAAATTCAATACAACTGGTACCAATTCATAATGAATATTGTCATACAGTTTCCTGTTTGTATTTGTTATTACTAAACCAATTTGTGGTCCAAGAGTATTCACAGGACAATAATAAATCATTGGTAGAAATGAAAGAGGGAAACTAAATTTAAATTTGGATTTAGGAGGGTCAAGTACCAAAAAGGTACTGAAGGGGTAGGTTTAACTCTCCAACGTATTTGATGTTTAAAAATGATCGATATGTGCATAATAAACACTTTTATCACAACTACCATTTTAAATTTAACCCTTCACAGTCACAGCTCAAAATCTGTCTCCTATTAGCAGACACATGCTATGTTCTTTTATGACTCAATAAACCAAATGTAGGCAAAGTACAAGGAAGAAATGATTTTCTACCAATTGAGAAACTCCTCCATCATTTCATCCACTTTTACCAATTTTTATTTATGAATAACATGATTTGCACAAATAGTTTAAGCATTTTCCACCCCTGTAACCGCAGATAATTAAATACTAGGAAAAATCCTCTCATCTGCTGTAATGTCATTGACACTCTCCAGAACCCTTAACTTTTCACAGAAAATTAATTTCCAACTTATTAGCATTTAGCTACACTGAATCAAACAGACTTTACATCTTCACATGTGCATTACTATAGATAACATTTACTCAATATAAGAAACTCACAAAACAAACATATTATTTTGTAAAATTATCCCAGATTCAAATGGTGACATCATGAACTGAGAATATGTTTCAATTTATCCCTCTTCAACAACAAATAAAAGTTTATTCCTCGAAATGCAAAACCCATACTCACTCTCGCGCTCTTACCCTTAATTTGTCAAAAAATTAAAACTTACCCTTTAGAATTTAGGTAACTTCCCATTTATATGAGTTGGTTCTTTTATGTACTCAATTTATTCAACCAGTTAAATATCAGAAACCGTAGTGCTCAAGTTTAACCAATCACTTTAATTCACAAGGTAACAGTGCGAAAATCTGAATGAGCCAGACCCTTCATCATCACTAGGTTGTGGTAAACAATCTTGAAATCTTGAAGCTACTAGGTTTGTTTATTATCTGTAATTCACAAGCCACCTATTTCAAACAAAACACAAAAAATACATCCGGCTTGGAGCCAAATGAATTAATTTGGTCTCGAAATCTCTTGTTAAATTAAAAAAGAAAAATTCACAATCTCCGATGTATATAAATTCTTAATCGCCAAATTAGTAACAAGACGGTGAAATCTCTTGCCAGTTTAAAAAAAACACGAGATAAAACAAATTTCAATGTGATGATATCATGATTTCTTCAAACTAAGACAAAGGAAAGAGCACATGGTCCCCTGCAAGCTTTAAATCTTATCACAATTTGAACCCAAGATTATTCAAAATTCAAATTGGTTATTTCAAACTCCAGTTTACGCACTTTGATTTTAAAATTTCAATTTGCTTTCCAAAAATGTTGTTCAAAGTAACATTCCACACAAATATCTCTTAAGCACAACCCATGGCCATTGATTATACTTAAGACTAAGGAATTTCAAAAATGTATTTTTATTTCAATTTATGCTTTGATCCAATCTAATTCCCATTTGATTTTAGACTCTGTATCAAACCCACTATTGTAAAATCACAATTAGGGGAAGAACATTAAAACATTTAAGCAAATGACATAACAAATAACATCCACGCAAATACTTTATTAAACACACACAGACACAAATGGAAGCTTCCAATCATTCATTCCACAGCATTTTCTTTCATTCAAACTTAACATTCTAAACTGGGATTAAAATAAAACATTAAAAGAAAATAGATTAAGACAATAGCCTTTATTCTTCCAAACTGTAATCAAACTCAAAAACGAGTAAATAGTAATTCAACTATTTAATTATTTAACACATCTGGTACCAACTCAAACATAAGCAGTTGCAACTCTTTACTGAACTTTAACTCTTAACTGCACATTAACTTTAACTGAACGTCAACTTTAATTATTTAACTGAAAATAGAAGGTTTAGGAAAACCTTGGCCAAGAAATATCCTCGATGCAGAATCTATCATCATCTTCTCTGAAGCATCCTTCAGGGCACAAGTATTCTTAGAATGGTTGGTCTCTTCCGAGTTATCACTGGCAAACAAAGGCTGCGCATACCTTTTCATCTACAATCCTCTACTCGCTTCCAGAAGATTCTCTGTCATCCAACGAACTGTAACCAGAAACCAATCACATGGCTCACATATCCATTGAAATTACTTGCGAACGACGCCATTATGCTTCGTTCAAACTAAATGCTCCACACATAACGGCCATATAAAGCAAAGCCACACTGTCTGGGCCAATGTAAACAACTTCCCTTATTTGGCCAACACAGGAAACTTCAGACCAGAGCAATTTTATGACCTGCATCAGGTTTTAATTATAAGTTGACCAATAATTCCAGCATGCTTAACTCTCAGCCAGAAAAGCCATTTTAAATCCACTATTGCCATTATTATTGTTAAATTATTGTTGTAGCCATTCTTTCTACATCCACACCTTAAATCTGTGCCTTCCAGTTACCAACTCTCCTGCCATTGGAAACAATTTTTCTCTTTATTTTATCTAAACTCCATTTTAAACATCTATATCAAAAATTCCAGAAAATGACCCTAGCTCCGACTGTTCATAGATTCCCAGTAAATTAATTGTGTTTTGAGGTGTACTGTCAGTGTCTTTTTAACATTTGATTCTTAATCTTATTTCTTTTCTTTCTTTCTGCTCTACAGGGTCACTCTGGGTGTGTGAACTGTCTGGAATGGAACGAGAAGGGCGAGTAAGTGATGGTGTCCACTAAATTACCCCTGCCACCACCTGACTTTACCTTGCCCCTGGCTCTATCTACCCAACCTCCCCGCTCTCGCCACAAACCATTCCAGCCCTCTGTGTCCCTGAATTCAGGCACTCATTCTTACTGTGTTCAATTCTAGTTTGCTGGCCTCGGGATCAGACGATCAGCACGCCATTCTCTGGGATCCCTTCAGCTGCAAGAAACTGCTGACTATGCACACTGGACACACGGCCAACATATTCACAGTGAAGGTCTCAGCTCCTTTCCTGCTTACTGCACTCAATAGTAAACGTTATATTCATTTTGGATTGTAGAGGGAATGCAGTCAGTGAGAACTGTGTGCTTTATGTTGATCTTGAGGGCGGATTCCTGTTGTGCAAACTGTGGGGCAGATTAATGTAAAACTTGTAATTGCTGTAGGTTTATTTGCTGCTTCTGTCTTCATGGCTGAGTTACAGTAGTTTGGGTCCCTTGGGTTTTTGTTGAGGGGGAGGCAGGGCGAGAGGCTTTTCCAGACATACGCTTTAAATAGTTTAATTCTGTGATTCTAACCAAAAGCAATGAAGCTTGCCATGCTCGCTGGTGACTGAAAGGACTACACAGGTGACTGTGCCCCTGGAGCTTTGGGGAAATTGCACTGCACCAGGCTGAACATTGGCTGGCTAGATGATAAAATGGTTTGATTCACTTGGGGATTAGCTGAAGTGTTTTCCAGACATCTTGCCAGCATGGTGCATCTGATGAGCTGTGCTGGATTATACAGGCTGTGACTGGGAGGAGACCGCAACCCATGGAGGAGACATTGCTTGCCAACAGGGAGCTTTCTGACTCCGCGGAATTGTGTGTGGGATCTCCTTCAGGGCCACAGTTCCTGACTCCAGTCACTTGTCCATACCATCTCCCTTTATCCCATTGTGGATGGCCTTGCATCAGCTGCATGGGTTCCAACTCTGGAGCCCCCTCTATTAAACCCTTCACCTTCCTCTCCTCAAAACCTACTAATCATACTTTAAATCATTTCTCCATAACTCCAAGAGGTAGTACTTACTGTGAATTGGAATGGTGATCAGTACTCTTGGCCTTGATGTCACTGAGCATTGTCTGTAGTCACAGTGTAAATGGCTGGTGATTACAGTTGGGCCACATATTGTTATTTTTCTCGCATGGGTTCCTACACAATGATATAACTAAAATTGGAGAAACTAGCCAGTCAGATTTCACCATTTGTTTGATCAAGATCATATCCTTGACTGCAGAAAACACCTGCTGATGGAGGCTGCACCGCACCCTATCTACAGAGTGTCTGCACAAGGGTTGTATCATCTGGCATAGGGGCTGCTTGCTACATGTTGGCATTGTGGGGTGTAACCTCTTCATAATTCCCTGTTTTCCAGTTCCTCCCTCACTCTAATGACCGCACGCTGATTACCGGAGCTGCCGATTCCAAGGTGCACGTTCATGACTTGACTGTAAAGGAAACCGTTCATATGTTTGGCGAGCACACCAATCGTGTGAAGCGAATCGCAGCTGCACCCATGTGGCCGAACACTTTCTGGAGCGCAGCAGAGGACGGGACAGTCCGGTATGTATCGGAACGGAGGCTAATCTCCCAGGATAGGCTGCAGCTTGTCATCGTGACTGAAAGCCAACTCATACAAAAGTTTATCCTGTGGAAGAGATGGCCACACTTCTTGACTAGCTGCCATTGTCTTCATCATTTCCATCTCACTTTGTGGAATTTGAAGAAACTCTCGTTATTGGTACCCATTCCTTCCCCTGGCCCAGAGACACCATACACACCACACTCGCCAGCAGCATTCTTAACAACATGGATTAATTGTTAGCACAGAAATAAACATGGATAACCCAATGGCCATTTCAGAGATGTGGTTGCAAAGTGACCAAGGCTGGGACCTGATTATTATTTGTCATTTCGAAAAGACAGGAAGCTAGGAAAAGGTGGTGGAGTAGCTCTGTTCATTAAAGATGACATTTAATACAGTAGTGAGAGATACACATAGCTTGAAAGAGCAAGAGGTAGGATCAGTTTGAGTAGAGATAAGAAACAGACGTTGCGCTGTAGAATAGGATAAAACAGGAAGAAATAAATGGGGGATGTAGAAAAGGAACCACAATAATCGTGGATGATCTTGTATTTTGTGTCTGTCTTCACTGTAAACTCAGAAAACTTCCCAAAGATACTTGAAAATTGAGCTGATGGAGAGAAAGAAACTTAAAATAATCACCATCTCGAGAGGAAAGGTGCTGGGAAAACTATTAAACTTAATGGCTATCCAGTCCCAGGACCTGATGGCCTGTATCCTTGGGTTTTTAAGAAGTGACTGCAGAGATAGAGGCACTGGTTATAATCCTCCAAAATTCCTCAGGTTCCGGAAGAATTCCCAGAGATTTGGAAAAGAGCAAATATAACACCTTTATTCAAGAGAGGAGGGAGACCGGAAACTGCAGGCCAGATATCTGAACATCTATCATAGGGAAATTATTAAAATCCGTTGTTAAGGAAGTTGCAGCAGGATACTTAGAAAATCATAATAGGATTAGGCAGAGTCGACATGGTTTTGTGAAAGAGAAATTGCTAATTTATTAGAATTGTTTGAGGCAATAACAGAGAAAGTGGACAAAGGGGAAGCTGTATATATATATGGTGTACTTGGATTTCCAAAATACATTTGATAAGGTGCCACATCAAACAAAATGAGAGTCTCCACAAAATAGGAGCTCATCTGTAGGGGGTGACATATTAGCATGGAGAAAGGGTTGTCTAACTGACCAGAAGCAGAGTAGGGCTAAATGGGTCTCTTTCAGAAAGGCAAGATGTAACTAGTGGAGTGCTAAAGGAATCCATGCTAGCACTCCGCTATTTACAATCTATATCAATGACTTGGATGAAGGGACCAAATGTATGGTAGCTAAATTTGCCAATGATAGGTCGGGAAGTAAATTGTCGAGAGGGAGTAAAGAATCTACAAAGAGTTTAGATAGGTGATTGGACAAAAAATTAGCAGATGGGGTAGAATGTGGGAAATGTGAAATTGTCTACTTTGACAAGAATAGAACAGCAGTATATTATTTAAACACAGAGGTTGCAGAAAGAACTTGGTGGTACAGAAAGTTCTGGGTGTCCAAGTACATGAATCACAAAAAGTTAGTATGAAGGTAAGCAAGTGATTGTCATAGAATCACAGCATCCTTACAGTGCGAGAGGAGGCCATTTGGCCCATCGAGACTGCACCAACAATAATCCCACCCGGGCCCTATCCCTGTCACCCCACGTTTTTACCCTGCTAATCCCGCTGACACGAAGGGGTAATTTATCATGGCCAATCAACCTAACCCCTCTCTGGAAAGATTAGGAAAACAAAGTGGAATATCAAAGTAGGAAAGTTTTACTGCAGCAATGCAGGGCCTTACTAAGATCATATCTGGAATACTGTTTTTGGCCTCTTTATTTGAAAAAGGATATAATTTGCATAAGAAGCATGAAACAGAAAGTTCACTCCACTGATTCCTGGGATGAAAGGCTTATCGAACAAGTTAGGCCTTTACCCGTTAGAGTTTAGAAGAATGAGAGTTGATCAAATTTAAACATTCAAGCTTCCTGGTGGAGCTTAATAACAGGATACTGGGAGGCTGTTTGTTTTTTGGGGTGACTAGAACTAGGGGACGCAGCTTAAATATAAGAAGTCTCCTTTTAAGAAGGCGAAAATAATTTCTATCTTTCAGAGGGTCATTCATCTGTGGAATTCTCTTCCGGTCGGGTCATTGAATTTATTCAAGGCTGAGTTGGATAGATTTTTAATAAACTAGGGATGAATGTCTTGGGGAACAGATAGAAAAGTGAAATAAAGACCACGACCAGATCAGCCATGATCTAATCAAACGGTGGTGCAGGCGCAAAGGGCCGAATGGCCTACTCCTGGTCCTATGTTCCCACTAAGAGGTAAGTTTTAAGGAGCAGCTTAAAACGGAAAGTAGAGGAAGCAAGGTTTCGTAAGGGAATTCCAGAACTTTAAAACCCAGACAGCTGAAGACACAGCTGCCAATGGCAGAGCAAATAAAGAGGGGAAACAAGGGAGAGGCCAGAATTGGAGGAATGCAGAGAACTTGAAGGCTTGTGGGGCTAAGAATGATTGTAGAGACGGGAAGGGGAAGGCTGAAGAAGGGCTGTTGGTAACTGAGCTTTCCTTCATCTCCATTAATGTGCAGTCTTTATTTTTCTATTGCAGGCAGTATGACCTGAGAGAGAGCAGTAAGCGCTCGCAGGTACTGGTGGACCTCACGGAATATTGCGGGCAGCATGTAGAAGCTAAATGCCTAGCCATTAACCCTCAGAACAATAACTACCTTGCTGTCGGGGCGAGTGGTCCCTTTGTGCGAGTTTATGACATTCGCATGATTCACAATCACAGGTAAGGTGGAAGCCGCTGTTACAAGTGAGAGCAAGCTGTCCAAGATATTCCATTCAGAAAATGCTAATTGCATTCAGAAATCGTATATTATCAATTTCTGGGGTCCTTTCCTGGCCGGGTGCTGGAGAGCCCATTATTTTGGTTACTGGAGGTGCAATGCCCCAACTGTCACCCTTCCAGCTCGTGTAAATCTAGGCTTGTGCAAGAGTGAATTGCTCCTGCTGTACTATGAGGTTGAGAAGAATGAGTGCCTGTTGCTTTGAGGGTTGAGTGGTTAGGGCAATATCAGAAAAACACTGCATCCAGCATACATCCTTACCATGTCTCGTATTGGGTCAGTTCTGGATTCTCCTCAAGGAATATATTGACTCAGTCCCCAGTTCTATGGATTGCCTATGTCTCCTTTCTTTCAATTTATAACCAAGCTCTGTTTCTAATGCCTGGTTTGCTGAGCTTTTACTATTTGAGGCATTGGCTGCCCTTGCCTGAGCTCAGTGATAATAAGCCCAGAAAGTGACATAGTATCTCACTGGGCGTGATATCACGTTTTGAGTCCAATGCTTTCCTCATCAAATATCCATCCATATACAGGGCTTAGTAGATTGTGTACAGGAGTAGGACTTTTAATTGTTTTCTGTTCTCCCTGACCCAGAACACTTAAACCAGTTATCTCAGACCACCTGAGGTGAGCTACCTGGCTATGGTCTGGGAAGTGCATCTTTGAACATCTGTCCCCTGCATGCTTGCAAATCTGTCATTAGAGATAGTGTTTTGTTTTTTGTGACTGTGAAACTATCCATTGAGGTCCCGCAGTCATGTGGCACTGCTGACGTTTGGACAAAGTTAAGGACAAAGTAACATTTGGATTAATACAATCTTCATCAGGTCCGATGTTTTGAGAAAAGAAAATCTAACTTCAGTCAGCTTCAGGCATGGAGGTGAGTGTGTGATTGGTAACGGGGAGAGTTACTGTGAAGTAACCCCCCTTGTTCCCTCGACTGTGTCTGACACCATTCCATTGTCGCCTCCTGGGCTCTGGTTGTCAGAGGGCGTTCCTCTCTGGTATCCTGAACAGAGCTGCTGCCCCCGTTTTGCAACTCCGTATGATGTGACTTCATGGAGCAGCACTCAAATCATACTTGCATAATGCAAATGAATGGAATTCATGATTTATAAATTCACTTAAAGTAAGTTTTGGGGTTGAAGCGATTTCTGTCAACCGAATGGAAGGTCACGACAGTTACTTTTGTCTGATGTCTCCCACTGCGATCTCTCTCTCTGCCTCCGCGAGTCTTCGCCTTCTGTTGTGTGTAATCTTTTCCATTTTTCCTTTTGGTAGAAAAACAGTAAAACAGAGCTCGACCCCTGGGTTGCACACATTCTGTGACAGGTACAAGTCAGTGCCAGATGGAGCTGTTCAGTATTATGTAGCAGGTATGTAGCATTCATTGTTGCCTTTTGATGCCCAGGTTTGTTCATAGAGCCAAAAACTATGGTCACTTCTATTTTTCCAGTTTCAAAACGATCTTAATTTTTTTTTCTGTATGTCCCTCTGTCTTTGTGTAGTCTGTGTAGTTTATATTGAGGAATCCTGACCCGGTCCAGAACCAAGCCAAGTGCTTGTGAGACTTCTGACCTTCAGCTAATCAGTTGAAATCTGTAGATGCTGAGAAATGGTATGTTCTTCATTAGTAATTGAAGACCCAGCAATAATTAGATGCCAGTTTTTGCACTGGTGATGGGGCGAGCTTCATAAAACCTAATGTGAAGCATCAGAGAATCCTCTGATTCCAGCTGGACAGTGTGAAGATTTATTTCATTCACCACAGCAACTGGTTCCTCTTTTGGGCTCAGTGACTTTGGCCTGTTCCTAAGGTTTCAGCACAGGACAAGTCCAGCTTCTCGCCAATGTCCCCAGTTCTTTCTCTCTGCACACATGCTTCCAGTTCACATGGGTCTTCCCCGAAACTCATTCTTCATGAGACTTTGGTTGAAGTGAGTCTTGAATACAGCAGCTCGCCTTTGGTGGGGTGCCTTTAATTTAAACGCTCTCATGATGTTTCACAGATTCTGTGTGGAGTATCGGCGTGAGCCAGGAATCAAGGGTAGTCAAAAACATGGGGTTGAGATTTGTGAGGGAGGAGAAAGTGGTCGAGATTTAGTGGGACTTTTCTGTATGTGATGCTGGAGGGAACAGCTGTTTGCTCTAAATATCATGTGCAGGTCATGTTCACAAGATGCTAATCCTTTTCTGGAGCAGGCTGTCATTGTGAAATGGGTGTTGCTAATGGGTCTGTGGGGCCAGTAAGAGGTGAACGGGAGGATGTGCAATGTGTGGCCAGTGTTACCAAAGGATAAAACCTCCAACTAATCTGTTAATCCAACAGTAATTCTCCCCTGTCCCTGATAACATAGCATACATCAGCTGTGTATTTTTAAAGATTTTTGCATCAGGTTTATTTATATCAAAATCACAGTTAAAACGTTGACCAGTGGGGAATTGTGTAACTGTCCTTGTTCTAAACAGAGACCATCCATGACCCTAATTCGACATTCCTGCGATCACTCTCAGAATATTAATGTTAGAAAGTGGATGTTTGGATCTCGAATGAGGCTTTATAATCCTCTTACGGTTGAATAGCTTCTCTTGCATTTGTCACTGAGTCAATATGGTCTAATGGAGATTCTCTGGCTGGAGAAACATTTTCTTTGTTGTTCTGTAGCTTCTGGTGAATTTTCTCTCTTTCTTCCAGGTCATCTCCCAGTAAAACAGCCCGATTATAACAATCGCCTCCGTGTGCTTGTAGCCACGTATGTGGCATTCAACCCTGATGGAACTGAACTCTTAGTCAACATGGGAGGGGAGCAGGTAGGAGTGACAGCAACAGAATGCTTTTCTACCCCCTCCATCTAACTTTATGACCTGAATATGTTGAGGTAATTAATGGGATCTAAGACAGGAACTCTCTTGCACAGTACCTTGAAGGAGCGTTGGTGAGTAATTATTCAATGCTCCATGAGACATCACTGAATATTTCTTTTGGAAAGACAAGAAAAGGCAAAGTTCTAGGCAAACTATAGACTGTTTGACAGGCTGGGGGATGCTTGTACCTTGTGTATAAATAGAGATAAGTGCAACTAATTAATGAGTTGCAATTGAGCAAAGCATTGAAATAGATATGTGCTGAATTTGCTGCAAGTTAATGTGATAAAGCAGAAACTGGCCACATGGGAAGGACAGGAACCCTCAACCAGTGTAAGAAATCTCCCTCCCACTCCCCATCTTGCACAGTCCTTGCAGACACGATTTAGCTGCTAATTACGTCAGTGGTTAGCACTGCTGCCTCACAGCACCGAGGACCTGGGTTCGATTCCAGCCTTGAGTGACTGTGGAGTTTGCACGTTCTCCAAGTGACTGTGTGGGTTTCCTCCCACAGTCTAAAGATGTGCAGGTTAGTTGGATTGGCCATGCTAAATTGCCCCTTAGTGTTCCAAGATTAAGGGGATTAGCAGAAGAAATGTGTGGGGATGGGTCTGGGTGAGACGCTCTGTTGAGAGAGTCAGCACAGACTCGATGGGCTGAATGGCCTCCTTCTGCACTGTAGGGATTCTATGATTGTTGATCAGCAGCAGAGCAGTTGCTGTGGAAATGTTTAACTTCGAACACAAACAGAAATATTTAGCACAAGTGGAGGTCATTCAAGACTTATTGCATATGCTTAAGTTAGACCCAGCTTGGGGTTTAAACTCTTCAATTTTTCTACTTTGTTTTAAGGAAATTTTAGTGTAACTTAAACATCCCATCCCTGGATTCCTAATGGTGTACATAAGGCAGAATGTTGATTCTTCCCATTTGCCAAGCATCTTGTAGAGTTTTGTTGAAGGATTAGTTAGTTGATTTGATGCAAGACTGCACTAGACTGGCTTGGTTCTGTAACTGTACATGTTCATTCACAGCAAATGAATGTCTCTCGTTTGCAGGTCTACTTGTTTGATCTGACGAATAAACAAAAGCCCTACACATTTCTGCTACCCAAGAAGTGCCACTCCTCTACTGGTGAGTTATTTAGTGTATGTAATATCTGTGCCAGATAAAGGAACAGTGCGAGTTGTGCACCACAGTAGTGGTCTAGTGTCTTTCTTCCTCACTGTCCATGACTGAGATCCTCTCCAATTCTGTATAAAATCTGAGACTGACGGGGGGACGTTCCTGGGACTCCCTCAAAAGCAGTGGCTTGCAGGGGTGGATGGAAAAAATCTACAAACAACAATATGTTAATGATCAGATAATCTGTTTTTTGTGTTGTAAACTTTGGCCAGGACACTGGGGATAACTCGGATAAGCAATGATGGATATTTGAAATCATATTGTTTCATGTTTTAAATGTCAAGGGAAATCATAATGTAGGTACGAACATACAAATTAGCAGCAGGCCCTTCAAACCTGCTCTGCTGTTCAATAAGATCATGGCTGATCTAATTTTAATCTCAAATTCACTTTCCTGCCACTCCCTCGATAAACTTTCACCCACTGCTTATCAAGAATCCGTCTACTTCTGCCTTAAAGACATGCAAAGAATCAGCCTCAACCACATTTTTAGAAAGAGAATTTCAAAGTGTACAACCTCTGAGGGAAAAAAATCCTCATCTCTGTCTTAAGTGAATGACTCTTCATTTTTAAACAATGGTCCCTAATTCTCACATTACACTCCATTTGCTAGATTTTTGCCCACTCGCCTAACTCATGTATATCCTTTTAGAGTCTCCTTATGTCCACTTCACAACTTATTTTCCTACCTATCTTTGTGTCATCAGCAAATTTAGCAAACTTATCATCGGTCCCTTCATCCAAATTGTAAAGATTTGAGAGCCCAGCACTATTCCCTGTGGCACATCACTCTCCCTATCCTGCCAACCAGAGAAAGACCGATTTATGTGTATGCTTTTTCCTGTTAGCTAGCCAATCTTCTACTCCTTGCGCCATGTATTTTAATTTTCCACAATGACCCTTGATGTGGCACTTTATCAAATGCCAGCTGAAAATCTAAGTACAATACATCCACCTGTTGACTTCAAAGAGCAACAAATTGGTTAAATATAATTTCCCTTTCTCTCTGTTTACTCTGCCTGATAACCTTGAATTTATCTAGGTGTCCTGTTATAACATCTTTAATAATAGCCTCAAGCATTTTCCTATGACAAGTGTTAAGCTAACTGGCCTACGGTTTCCTGCTTTTTATCTCTCTCCCTTTTTGAATAAAGGTGTTACATGAGCTATCTTCCAACCTTAATGGAATCTTCCTGAATCTAGTGAATTTTGGAATATTAAATCCAACGTATCAACTATTTCGCTAGCCACTTCTTTTAAGACCCTAGGATGAAGTCCATCAGGACCCGGGGATTTGTCAGTCTGTAGCTCCAACAAATTTGCTCAGCACGACTTCCCTGGTGATTGTAATTTGAGTTCCTCCCTGCCTTCTATTTCCTGATTTGCAGCAATTTCAGTTACTTGTATTCTCTGTAGTGAAGGCCAATGCAAAATACCTGTTCAATTGAGATATCGATACCTGCATCGTTAATTTTTCCTTTATAAACTCATGTATGTGCATTTCTAATGGAAACTACCTATGTAAACTTGATACTGTAATTACATCCTCCTATCTGTGGGGATGTTACAGTCCACTAATGGCAGAAGATCTAATTGCAATGTGACACCTTTACACTGACGGTTTCCATTGGGGAAGTTAGATAACTGCTTGAGATAAAAGGATGGAAGGAGATGCTGAAAAGATGGGATGAAATTAATTATCTGGGTGCTTGCCTTTTTCTGTGTTGCAAATTATATTAAAAATTTACTTATACCTGAAAACAAAATGTACGACTTTAAAAATGGGACTGACTCTTAACCGCACTCTTGCTCAGTTATCCCCTGCCCCAAACTCACTTCATCTGAACTCCAGATGTCTTCACAGTCCAGAGGTTGTCTAGAAAATTAGGAAATGTTTTCCTAAGTAGCTGACCTCATTGACAATATTGAATAATATAGGTTTATGCAGGATTAAGTGAGGTGGATTTTTCATGTTTAGCAGGCGCTAAGACTGGGGACAAAAGATCAAGATGAATTTGGATGAAGGCCCCTCAATCGTTTTCACCTCATTTATTCAGAATATCAACTCTATCCAGAGGGTGATCTGATCAAGGTGTTTAAAATATTATCCCTATCACAACACCAAAATAGACAGACATAACCTTGTCAGGAAACTCCCAACAACCCAGCGCACTTGGCATGGTACTAAGTAGCCTAGAATATGTGCTCGCCATCAGGCTTGAACTCAAAATCTTGTGATCCAGAGTTTAAGAGTGCTCCCTACTGTGCCAAACTGACATCGCAATTGAGAGAGCTGATTATAAAATACTTCATCCACAAACTCTAATTCCGCTCGGGCCTTGGACAGAGAGCCAGCAGCTGCTATATTGGTGATGGCCCCTTTTAACAATCTGAGATTCCCAACTATCCCTGTAAGAATCCCAAACACATGAAAACCTGTAATTCCAAAGCTACGGCATGGAATCAACATCAGGAAGAACCGAAAACATCAGCGGGAGAATTGAAAAGCTAAATCTTGACCCAGAAAAGTGCATCATTTTTAATATCACAGATCCTAAACCGTAAGACACCACTTTACAAATTCAAATGTTCTCTCCCCTCCTCCAGAATCTCGACAGTACCTGTGCATTTGCTCCTTTTCTGCAGAAATTTATTAAAATGTCCAAAATTACAAATGCTGGAAACACTAAGCAGGCATTCTGCTTGCTTCTGTGGGGGGAACAGACATTTTGGTTTCATTAATAGCCACTTTGTCACAGAGGATTCTTCCCCCCTCCTCTCTGATCCTTATTGTGACCTAGCGAATTGTAATTGTTTATCCGTCTCTGTTTCCACCACCCCCTGCCCTGAACCTGTGACATTATTTGTGATATCTTTACATTGACCTTTTCTGCAGGGACCAGACAGTGTGATCACTGGTTGTGCTGATACCAATCTCTGGGGATATGAACTGAACCATATGCCACAATGTGGTTGATGATTCCTCATCACTAGGATTTAACGTGGGTGATGCAGCCTTGCTGCTCATAAGATAAATCAGATTTGGATTTGGGGAGCTAGTGGCAACAGTTGTAGAAATTGACCTTAAATTGTTTTGGATAATTTAAGTCTTGCGCTTCCCTGTATTTTCTATTTGCATTCAGCTTCTTTGTTCATCTTTTATTTTGTGTTCATCATATGAACTTCGATCTCACTACTGCAATCTGGTTGGAGACTCTTAATATTTAAAAAGAAATCCGAATACCTCTTTCTAACCAGCAGAACTATGCCACAAGATTTGACTTTCTTTTTAAAACACACAATCTATTGCAAAAGAATACAATAAAATTAAACAAAGCATGCACTGTTAACGCAACAATATAACTAAGCATGTTATGCACTCAGGTTTACTTCTTACTTCCCCCAAGAATTCTCTCAAGACACCAGTCTTAAATTTATTTACCTCTGGAGGGACTACCCATAAAAAAGTTTCTACTGTTTCAAAGTATTTTAACATTTTAAATGCCTTGATCAGATCACCCTCTGACATCCATCATTATGAAGTGCTTCGAAAGGCTAGTCATGGCACAAATCAATTCCAGCCTCCCGGACTACCTGGATTCACTACAGTTTGCCTATCACCACAACAGGTCACAGCAGACGCCATCTCCCTGGCCCTGCACTCAATCCTGGAACACCTAGATAACAAGGACACCTATGTCAGACTGCTATTTATTGACTACAGCTCAGCCTTCAACACCATTATTCCCACGCAACTCATCTCCAAACTCCGTGGCCTGGGCCTCAGCACCTTCCTCTGCGACTGGATCCTGAACTTCCTATCTCACAGACCACAATCAGTAAGGATAGGCAACAACACCTCCTCCACGATCATCCTCAACACCGGTGCCCCACAAGGCTGTGTTCTCAGCCCCCTACCATACTCCTTATACACCTGTGACTGTGTGGCCAAATTCCTCTCCAATTCGATTTTCAAGTTTGCTGACGACACCACTGTAGTGGGTCGAATCTCAAATAATGACGAGACAGAGAACAGGAATGGGATAGAGAATCTGGTGAACTGGTGCAGCAACAATAATCTCTCCCTCAATGTCAACAAAATGAAGGAGATTGTCATCGACCTCAGGAAGCGTAAAGGAGAACATGCCCCTGTCTACATCAACGGGACGAAGTAGAAAGGGTCGAGAGCTTCAGGTTTTTAGGTGTCCCGATCGCCAATAACCTGTCCTGGTCCCCCCATGCCGACACTATAGTTAAGAAAGCCCGTCAACGCCTCTACTTTCTCAGAAGACTACGGCAATTTGGCATGTCCGCTACGACTCTCGCCAAGCTTTACAGATGCACCATAGAAAGCATTCTTTCCGGTTGTATCACAGCTCAGTATGGCTCCTGCTCTGCCCAAGACCACAAGGAACTACAAAAGCTCATGAATGTAGCCCAATCCATCACGCAAACCAGCCTCTCATCCATTGACTCTGTCTACACTTCCCGCTGCCTCGGCAAAGCAGCCAGCATAATTAAGGACCCCACGCACCCCGGACATTCTCTCTTCCACCTTCTTCCGACGGGAGAAAGATACAAAAGTTTGAGGTCACATATCAACCGACACAAGAACAGCTTCTTCCCTGCTGCTGTCAGACTTTTGAATGGACTTAACTTGCATTAAGCTGATCTTTCTCTACACCCTAGCTATGACTATAACACTACATTCTGCACCCTCTCGTTTCCTTCTCTTTGAACGGTATGCTTTGTATAGCGCACAAGAAACAATACTTTTCACTGTAAATAATGTGACAATAATAAATCAAATCAAAAACCCCTCGATCCTCTATACTCCAGGGAATATAAACCTAATCTGTCCTCCTAATTTAAACCCTTTAAGCCCTGGTATGATTCTGCCAAGGCCAATCTATTCTTCCCGAAATTCAGTACCTAAAACTGCACGCAGCACTCCAGATGTAGTCTAAAACAGACCTTTTATACAACTAAGCATAACTTTCCAGCCGCCTTGAGGTAAAAGTCAGCATTACATTCATTTTTAAATTGTATTTTGAAGCTTTTAATTCCTATTCTCTTTGCTGATGATTTCTAGATTGTTCCTAATTTCTCATCATTTAGAAAATGACCAGATTTGTCTTTCAAGTCTAGAATGAATGAATTGTATTTGCCCATAATAAACTCAGCCACAGTTTTGCTCATTTCCCATTCACTCAATTTGTCTGTAACTTGGTGTAGCCTCCTGGCCCCATCTGTACCAACCCATCCAAATCTGTGTCAACTGCGA
Organism: Mustelus asterias; assembly: GCF_964213995.1. NCBI lineage: Eukaryota > Metazoa > Chordata > Chondrichthyes > Carcharhiniformes > Triakidae > Mustelus > Mustelus asterias. Next base: position 65,632,035 of record NC_135821.1, on the reverse strand, counting down.
ACTTGGATATTATAATCTCTGTTCTTTCTTCAAAGTCATTGTTAGATATGGTGAAAAGCTGAGATCAGACCCCTGAGGAAAAACATATCACATCCTAATAATCTGAGCACATATCTTTTCTCCAATTCCTTTGTATGCAATGAGAAGGAAAGAGGATTGGAGAAAGATTTAATGGATCAGTCACTAAAGGTTCACAAGCTGTAGCAAAAGTAAATAAGGATCAATGAATTACTGCCACATTATTGTGTGGTAAAGTATTAAGGCTCTGTGACTTGGTGTAATGTATGGCTTTTCTACACTTGCAATTGGATCTGGGAGTAGTGCCAGCTTGGTGGCTTGCAAATATTGCACCCCTGTACAAAAGAGGGGCGATTGAGGCATTAGAGCAGAAACAGAACAAGACAAAAAGGAGGCAATCTAAACTTTAATAGTTAGAGTGAGAACTTGTTTGTTTGAGAGAAATGTTGACTCATGGGATGTGACTTGTATTTAATAATTGTAAATCGTTTGGGTGCTGCATTTTAGGATGACCATTGAAACGTGTGCTGATAGATACTGAAACATTAGCAATGTTTTAGGTTTGCTAAGTTCAACAGGTTACAAGCCTGTAAAAAAAATTGAAAATACTTTAGGAAATCCTAAGGGAGGACATTAGGCTGTGGAAGGTAGTTGTGATCTGGATGACCCATGATACCAAATAGCTTGTTTGCCCTATACAAACTGCATAGAAGTTCCATCATTTTCCCAAAATCAACCACAATTTCCTTTTTTCCCCCTCCTCCCTCCCTTCCCAGGATTAACACCACTAACTATTGGTCTGCTCATGTGTGGAATACATTACCGTAAATGATTACTGAAACCATATTAATTAAATAGCAATAAAACACAAAATATTGGAAAAACAACTGCCTCTGATGTAGGGTCACAGACCTGAAACATCAAGCCTGTTTCTCGCTCTGCAGTCAGACCTGCTGAGCTTTTCCTGCTGCTTCTGTTTTTATTTCTGATCTCCAGCATCTGCAGTGTTTTGCTTTCTTAAAAATAGCAATTGGATGAACACTGGAAGACTCGTGTTAAGGGGCATAGGGAAGGAGCTGGGGCAGTGCAAAGATGGTTCCAGTGTAGGGGATATCCAGTGATGGACTGCGCAGTCTTCCGAACTGAAATTCTTACGATCCTATCATCAGTTCAATGCGGGAAGAAAGAAACTAAATTGCTACATTAATACACATGTGTTGACTCTGAAACTGCAAGTCCAACCTGTAATGGTGATCTTTCAACTTGCAGATTTACAGAATGGAAAATCAACAACAAATGGAGTTACAAATGGAATCCATCTTCACAGTAATGGTTTCAGGCTGTCAGAAGCATGGGCACAAAGCAGGTAAAAGAACATTCAGCTCCAACAGTGGGATTGGACTGGATTCACACTAGTTGTGGAAACACTGGGATTGGGAACAGAAGTGTTGGAATTGGAACCAACAGAGCAATCTTGGGATTAGAGAGCACTGAAAATGTAATCTAAAAATCTGTGAAAAGAAAGACTTTCAGTCGTACAGTGCCTTTCGCTACCTCAAATGTCCCAAAGCACTTTACAGCCTATGTTGAACTTTAGTTTCACTATTGTAATATAGGAAGCATGGAAACCAATTTTGCAAATTTCCAGCTCCCGCAAACAGTAATGTGATAATGACCATTTAATCTAAGCGAGAAACTGTTCCCACTCGAGAGCACCAAGAACTAGAAGGCATAGATTCAAAATAATTGGCAAAAGGAGTAAAACTGATGTGAGAAAAGACTTTGAGAAGATGGGGACAGGTCTGATCGAGGTATTCAAAAGGAAATTGGATTGCTTTCTGAAAAGAAATTATGTATGGGACTAGGTAGAATGCTCTTTCAGAGGGAGAGTGCAAACTCGATGGGCTGAATGGCCTCCTTCTGCAGTGTTAAGATTATGACCGTAGCCGCAAATCCCATAATGGCTGCTAAATTTCACATATGGGCCAAATCCACATTTGCTCCAACCCCCGCCGGTGACATGATCAGTGGGCGTGAACCTGATTTCCATACATTTTAATAAATTAACATGTACTTACTGGCCTTGACACTGTAACATCCACCCTCACCTTATCCTCCCACCCAGTCAGCGTGGTGTCACGCTAATGCAGATCACAGCTGGTTTTCAAAAATGAAGACCATGCTGAGGGTGCGGAGATAAGTATAACTCCTTGGTGTCCCTGGCACTTCCCCCTGGCTAGGGTGGGGCTCCCTCACATGTGGTGGGAGGGGGAGGGGCTTTTATTTAAGTCAGAGATGGGGTGCCTTTATCTGTTTCTAATAGTCTTGTAGATGGAGTAGGGGAACCAGTTTCTGTATTAATATACAGCCTTGAAGCAAGTAGTGCATTCAACCTCTTTCCTCACATTTTCTGTCAATATTTTAAATGGTTTGATATATTCGCAGATGACACAAAAATTTAAGCACCTCAGTTTGTCTCTTCCTTCAGCCTTTTGAACTCAGATGATTACAAATTATCATAATTTTACCTTTTCAACTCTCCATCCTGGTGAACCTTTGCTATAGCTCCTCCAAGGACAAAATGTTCCTTCCTGCAGTGCAATGCTCGGGATTGAATGTAGTGCTCAAGAGGGGATCTGACCATCACTTGAACAACTTAAGTATAATTTTTTTTAAATTCTACTGAGCCTCGAAAACAGTTCAGAAAATAAGATTTTGCCACTGAATTTTCAACCGATCTGTTGAGAAAAAGAAATCCAACCTTCGGAATAATCGTGGTGTGTTGGAAAGCAAAGTCACCGCAGCTGGTTTTAACCCCAGATGTTTTAATCAACAAACTTGCCTGATTGATCATTTATATAGAACCGGTCAGTATTTTAAATGAGACCTGACTGAAGTATATCTTCGACAATCCAGTCTCCATTTTGTTTAAAAGTCTTTTGGAAAAGCAAAAAAATGCTTTAATCCTCACAGGATGAGCAAGAAAGACATGCATTTATACAGCACAACTGCAATCTCAGTGATCCATTGCAGGTACTTTCTTAAGTGTAGTCACTGTTGTAACGTGGAAAACATTGCACCAAATTTTGCACAGCAAACTCCCACAGACAGGAATAAGAAAAGAGCAGGCAGCCCTTTGGTGATGTTAGTTCTCCCTCAGTGTACCCAAACAGGCAACAGGAGTGGAGCAACTAAGGGATTTTCACAGTAACTTCATTGCAATGTGAACATAAGCCTACTTGTGACACTGATAAATAAACTTAAAATCTAAAAGAAAATATTGGTTCAGGGTAACCGGGAGAAATTCCTGTTCCCTTTTTCCTCAACTTGGAATACGTGTTGGGAATTTCAGCAAACCTAACGTGTTTGAAAGCTCTGTCTAGTTATTGACGTAGAACTACTCGGCTGTTGCCAAGGTTTTGAGACAGGTTGAAGCCGAGAAGTAAAAGCTTTAATCAAGTTAAGACATATAGGCAATTCAACAGGTAAATTCAGTCATTTCTATTTTTTCTAGATTAAAATTTTACTGTTTGTGAAGCTTTGTTACTGAGTAGTTGGGGCTAAAGGGACCAAGGGATATGAGGGGGGAGAAGAGAGAGAAGGCATGACCAGGATTAATGACGGAGAAGGCTCGAAGGGCCTACTCATTTTCTATGTAGTTCAGTTCAGTTGGTTCATCAGAGACTGAGACGTTGCTGAGGCGAGCATGAAGGGGTTTTGCAGTTATATGAATGTTGTCATTGGGCAGTTTGATTGTTGGATATTGGCAGACAAGGCATGTCTCAGCAGTGACCCATAAAGTAGGTTTTGTGGACCAGATGTGTTGCATGTACACAAGATTTCTAATGTGTAGTTTGAAGTAGTGTTGAAGTTATGGCGTTTTAGGATGGTTAACATTGAGGTGGTGTCACGGCTGTAGTCATTTCCCAGCAAATTCCAGAGGCGGGAATCTATTATTTCTCCGTTGAGAAATTATATAGGATGGGAGTGGGGTGGCGTGCTCAGCAGGACAATCTAGAGGGGCTGAATGGCTTGCCCTAGCTATTGCTAGTTTGGGGACCACTTGACTGTAGTTGTATTTTGACCTTCCTCATTTTCTGACTTGTACTGCTCGAGTCTGATTGGCTTGGAGATTGTAACATTCATGCCTCATTGAAGCTGATGCATATCAGCTGAAAAAATACTGCATCTTTATAGGATTTAAATGTTAAATGTGGCACCACTGTAGTAAGTAAAGTATACAGTGATGCTCTCCAGGAGTTGATGTTAGGACCATTGCTCTTTTTGATATTTAAGCTAATGACCTGAGCTTGCGTGTGGCAGGGTATACTTTCTAAGTTTGCAGATGCCACAAACCACAGTAATGTAGTAAGCAATTAGGAGGATAGCGACAGCCACCAGGAGAATATAGACCGGCTGGTGAAATGGGCAGACATATGGCAGATGAAATTTAATTAAGAAGTGTGAAGTGATGCATACAAACACACCAGTTAGGAGCTCGAGTTGGCCATTTGGCCAATCAAGCCTGTGCCACCATTAATTAGATCTTGGCTGACGTAGAGGCAATATGAGGCTGTACTCTGCTCCATGATATTGATATTCTGAATCATCTCTCAATCTGGCGACCACCAGAGCCGGGTAGGGTTCAGGCTGGACTGAGCTGGGCTGCTAGTGCTCGGGCTGTTGGGGAAGTTTGAGAAAGGCCTAGGTTGTTTCTGACGATTTTGAATCCACAAACAGCTAAATTTTTAAAAGAGGTGTGTGTTGTGCATGACTAGTGCTAGCTGTGGATATTTAACATATTTTAAATCTACTTTTAGTCAGTTCTGCATCTCATTGTTCATTTTTTTTCCTTGCAGTGTTCCCTATGAGCTACCACTTCATTTAGAGAGACTCAAACAACAAGCAAATGATGCCTTTTCCCGGCAACAATGGACACAGGCCATCCAACTTTACAGCAAGGCCATTCAGCAAGCGCCTGGGAACCCCATGCTTTATGGCAACAGAGCAGCAGCCTTCATGAAGCGCAAGTGGTAAGGAGCATTCCTGCCACAGCACTAAAGCTGCCAGAGTATTCCGTGCGCCGCCAGTTTTACCGTGTGTGTCGGTTTTGCCTTTTCACTGAATCCTTTACTTCCTCTATGATTGCACTCTAGTGGAATGTATTAGCTGTTTCCTATTTCCACATCCGGGAGCTCTGTGAACATGAAACAGTGATTTAGCTGCTGTTGCACCACCATTCTTGCCACTGGATTTGGGGAACCTTGCAAAGGCACCGCTGGGGGTTCTTCTCCAGTGATTTGAGGGTCCTGCTGTAAGTTATTTAAATCTAGAAAAGAATTTATGAGCATGGGTCTCACAGCTGCCTGGGAAACCATGACCTTAGTGTCGAGTCTAAGATGCTGGCCCTCAAACACACTTTTCCTCAGTCAGCCGAAGGCTGGCCTGGCACAGTGGAGGTAACGATGAATTTTGTTGCTTCTGTCTGCCTAGTTGAGAGGAGGTTCTCGAGGTGCAGAAAATGGTTCACGTTTTCCAGGATTTTGCCATTGATCCTCATGTGGGAGCTGGTTGGAGGACATCCTTGGTTCTCCTTGTGTTTAGTGAACAGCCCATTTTCATACATGCTTCAAAGAAGGAGTCGACAATGACCTGAAGTTCAGTTTCTGAATGAGCGCACCTGCACACTGGAGCTTAGAGTGATATCAGTTTTGGATAGAAGGTGGCATTTGTTGAACCATTTGCTGTCTGTTTTGTAAATTATCATGTGGAGATGCCGGCGTTGGACTGGGGTAAGCACAGTAAGAAGTCTCACAACACCAGGTTAAAGTCCAACAGGTTTATTTGGTAGCAAATACCATAAGCTTTCGGAGCGCTGCCCCTTCGTCAGATGGAGTGGTCTCTGTTCTCCAACAGTGCACAGACACAGAAATCAAGTTACAGAATACTAATTAGAATGCAAATCTCTACAGCCAGCTAGGTCTTAAAAGATACAGATAATGTGGTTGGAGGGAACATTAAACACAGGTTAAAGAGATGTGTATTGTCTCCAGACAGAACAGCTGGTGAGATTATGCAAGACCAGGGGCAAGCTGTGGGGGTTACTGATAATGTGACATAAATCCAACATCCCGGTTTAGGCCGTCCTCATGTGTGCAGAACTTGGCTATCAGTTTCTGCTCAGCGACTCTGCGCTGTCGTGTGTCGTGAAGGCCGCCTTGGAGAACGCTTACCTGAAGATCCAAGGCTGAATGCCCGTGACTGCTGAAGTGCTCCCCCACAGGAAGAGAACAGTCTTGCCTGGTGATTGTCGAGCGGTGTTCATTCATCCGTTGTCGTAGCGTCTGCATGGTTTCCCCAATGTACCATGCCTCGGGACATCCTTGGAATGCAGGAAAGGATGCAGGAAAGGATGTCCCTTGTTTGACGCCAGTCTTCACTGAGCTGGGGGTTTTAGTGGTTCTTTGTTGAGGGTTGCAGCTTGCATGTCAGTATGGAATAGGTGGAGGATAGCAGCAAATTTCTGAAGGCAGCCAAATTTGAGGATAATGCTCCATGAGCTAGTTGATAGAATCAAGGGTTACAGAAGTGGTAGAATTATATAGTGACAGAGTGCATGGCCATGGATTCCTGGAGGCTCTACCCACAATGGTGGAGCGGGGGGGTGGGGTAAGCTTAGGGTAGGGTGGTGGTGCTAAACAGATCAGAGTTTACAGAACATTGGATGCGACCAGGAATTGCATTTCATTAGTAACATCCTTGGCATAGACAGTCTGGTTCTGGACTATCCATAATCACATTTATGTGGAAGGTTGCATTTCTTTCCAATTCAGAGAGTTCCTGATTTCTCCTGGAATTGTATTCAATGGGACTTCAGACCCCGTGTTACGGATTCAATATTTCTTTGGATTTTGCTATGAAGCACATGTACATTCTGGCTGAGTGTTGAACCTTGATTCTCAGCAGCATTGTGTTTGACCGGGGTAACAGGATTGTGTCTATTCCACCCAGATTCTAATGTCGCACAGTGTTAGCACTGCTGCCTTACAGCGCCAGGGACCCGGGCTCGATTCCCAGCTTGGGTCACTATGCAGAGTCTGCACATTCTCCCCATGGCTTGGGTCACTGTCTGTATGGAGTTTGCACATTCTCTCCAATGTCTGTATGGAGTTTGCACATTCTCTCCAATGTCTGCGTGGGTTTCCTCCGGGTGCTCTGGTTTCCTCCCACAGTCTGAAAGATGTGCTGGATAAATGCATTGGCCATGCTAAATTCTCCCTCAGTGTACCCGAACAGATGCTGGAGTGTGGCGACTAGGGGATTTTCACAGTAACTTCATTGCAGTGTTAATGTAAGTCTATTTGTGACACGAATAATAAATAAATAACCAGCAATGAATGTCTATGATTTAAAACATTCTTAACCTTGAGAAAAGAGAGATGAAAAACGGGATGGCACAGTGGTTAGCACTTCTGTCTCACAGTGCCAGGGTTCAATTCCGGCCTTGGGTGACTGTCTGTGTGGAGTTTGCACATTCTCCCCGTGTCTGCGTCGGTTCCCTCCGGGTGCTCTGATTTCCTCCCACTGTCCAAAGATGTACGGATTAGATGGATTGACTATGCTAAATTGCCCCTTAGTATCAGGGGGACTAACAGGGTAAATATGTGGGGTTTTGGGGATAGGGCCTGGGTGGGATTGTTGTGGCTGCAGACTCAATGGGCCGAATGGCCTCCTTCTGTACTGTAGGGATTCTATGAATATACTTGGTAGTGGTTTTGATGCAAATTCAGCAGCCCGCAGTTCAAATTCCACCATGGAAAGCGAAACTTGAATTCCGCAAATCTGGTAATGTGAGCCTGGCACCAGGAAAACGACAGTGCAAATTGCTGATTATTGGAAAAATCCAACCTGTTCGCTAATGTCCTTCAAGGAAAGGAATCTTGCCACCCTTGCCTATACATGACTGTCCAACACTACACTGCTGACTGACAATGCAGTAGCCTAGTAAACCACTCAAACAACTTCAGAGCAGTGAGTAAGGTCTTGCCAAATTACGAGCCTGGTGGAGTTCTTCGAAAATGTGACTAAACACATTGACGAAGGGAAGGCGGTAGATGTGGTTTATATGGATTTTAGCAAGGCGTTCGATAAGGTCCCCCATGCAAAGCTTCTAGAAAAAGTGAGAGGGCATGGGATCCAAGGGGCTGCTGCCCGGTGGATCCAGAACTGGCTTGCCCAAAGGAGGCAGAGAGTGGGTATAGATGGGTCTTTTTCTAAATGGAGGTCGGTCACCAGTGATGTGCCCAGGGATCTGTTCTGGGACCCTTGCTGTTTGTCATTTTCATAAATGACCTGGATGAGGAAGCGGAGGGATGGGTTGGTAAGTTTGCCGACGACACGAAGGTTGGTGGGGTTATGGATAGTCTGGAGGGATGTCAGAAGTTACAGAGGGACATAGATAGGATGCAAGACTGGGTGGACAAGTGGCAGATGGACTTCAACCCAGATAAATGCGTCGTGGTCCATTTTGGTAGGTCAAATGGGATGAAGGAGTACAATATAAAGGGAAAGACTCTTAGTACTGTAGAGGATCAGAAGGACCTTGGGGTCCGGGTCCATAGGACTCTAAAATCGGCCCCGCAAGTGGAGGAGGTGGTTAAGAAGGCGTATGGTGTGCTGGCCTTTATCAATCGAGGGATTGAGTTTAGGAGTCCGGGGATAATGATGCAGCTATATAAGACCCTCGTCAGACCCCACTTGGAGTACTCTGCTCAGTTCTGGTCACTTCACTATAGGAAGGATGTGGAAAAGATTGAAAGAGTGCAGAGGAGATTTACAAGGATGTTGCCTGGATTGAGTGGCATGCCTTATGAGGATAGGCTGAGGGAGCTCGGTCTTTTCTCCTTGGAGAGACGAAGGATGAGAGGAGACCTAATAGAGGTATACAAGATGTTGAGAGGCATAGATCGGGTGGACTCTCAGAGGCTTTTTCCCAGGGTGGAAATGGCTGCTACGAGAGGACACAGGTTTAAGGTGCTAGGGGGTAGGTACAGGGGAGATGTTAGGGGTAAATTTTTCACACAGAGGGTGGTGGGCGAGTGGAACTGGCTGCCGTCAGTGGTGGTGGAGGCGAACTCAATAGGGTCTTTTAAGAGACTCCTGGATGAGTACATAGGACTTAATAGGATGGAGGGTTATAGGTAGGTCTAGAAGGTAGGGATGTGTTCGGCACAACCTGTGGGCCGAAGGGCCTGTTTGTGCTGTAGTTTTTCTATGTTCTAAATCACCCAGTGTTCTGAACTAATGTTAATTAAAACATTGGTCATGTAATTCAGTTCACAGCAGCCTCGATTCAAGAGCAGAACATAAGCGGCATCACATACTTAAGATGACTTGTGTTCTCTTGAAAATATGTGCTGCTCGTTTTTTGCTTGCCTTCCCTGGATATTTTGAATCATTAGATCTGGATATACATTAGTGTTCTATTCATAATAAATCAGGCTAGCTGCTCAGTAACTGTGACCTCTGGCTTATTAAACCCAGTGTCTAATTTCTACCCCTTCCTTTTTCAGGGATGGAGACCATTACGATGCCCTCAGAGATTGTTTGAAAGCAATTTCTTTGAATCCCTCTCACCTGAAGGCCCATTTCCGCCTGGCGCGTTGTTTGTTTGAGTTGAAGTACGTCGCTGAAGCCCTGGAGTGCCTCGATGATTTTAAGGGCCGTTTTCCTGAACAAGCCCACAGCAGTGCCTGCGACGCACTGGATCGAGATATCAAGGCTGTGCTCTTCGCAAAGACTGACAGCTGTGAGTCTCAACAGCTCTGCTATCACGTGGTGATCCCAACACACTTTCTATTCTTAAACCTCATTTGTGAATATAAGGGATAAAAGAATCCAACCAACAGAATGTCAAATAGTGATTGTATAAAATCCCAGCAGTCACTGTATGGAGATGTTAGATACTGGAGGAGTGGCAATAAAAACTCTCCAAACTTAGGCTTTATTGGTACTAGTTACAAACTCTCAGATGTGGGGTGAGGGCCTCTGAGTCATCTAGGAACGTTGTTACATAAAAGAACAATAAGTTACAATTCATGGGGGTCACAATTTTCCAGCATAGAAATAGGCCATTCATCTCATTAAGTCAATGCCAGTGTTTATCCTCATATAAACCACCCAATCCAGTACCACTTGTGCTCACTCCCCATATATGTTTTACTATCCTACCCTGTCTCATCCCACTCCTCCATTCTCTGTTTATCCTTTAAAATCCTACTTAGTCTTCCAAATATATTACCTCCTGCATTAAACTTTGTGGAGAGCGGCGCGGGCTTGGAGGGCCGAAGGGCCTGTTCCTGTGCTGTATTGTTCTTTGTTCTACGTTGAGCTGCTTCTGCCACCCATCTTTGTCCTCCTGCAATCTCGCAGTCTATCACAATTTGCCAGACAGCAATAAAAATCTGTATTTAACAGAAACTTTAACGTACCCTATCACACTTCACAAATGGAAAAAACATCATGCGTGTGTTCGGTTTTGGGAGGATCTTTAAAGGGTGGGAGAGAGAATTGGGGAAGAGAAAGGAGTTCCAGAGAATAAGCTGAGCCAACAGCAGGCTCTGCCATGAATCGGTGGGGAATCAGGGATAGGAAGGAGTTGCGCAAAAGACCCGAGTCGGAGGTTGAAAGCTGCAGGATGGGTCCAAGGCAGGAGGCATTTGCAGAGATGGTAGGAGAGGGTGTGGAGAGGAGGAGACAAAGTTCCACTTGATGACAGGTGAGTGCGCCTTATTGCGGGACAGGAAGAGAATATCAAAGTTTTGAACAAGTTGGGAGTTATGGAAGGTGCAGGGGAGGAGGCCAGGAGGGAGGACTTTGGCGTGGTCAAATCTGGAGGTGCAGCAGGTTTCAGTAGGGAAGACAGTGCGGCTGAAGCGAGGCAGTGTTGTGGAGATTAAAATGAGCGGTTTGGTTTTGTTTTCTATCTTCACACTTTTCCCTTGGGAAATTGTGGGGAAGCATTTGAAGGATTAGCAGACTGATTATTAGCCTGCTGAAAAGGATCATGAATGTCCTTCCTTGGCCAAAAAATCCTGGAATGGGACTTTAACCCAAAGCTTCTGGTTCAGAAGTTGGAGTGCTACTTACTGCATCACAAGACTTTCTCAGTGGTCTTGATGACTGTGGGATTGTGGGTTTATAGTTTAGCTCTGGGTTCAACAGGCTGCCAGCGTTTCATGGACTGGTCCAGACTGTGAGCAAGTGGGAAACTGGATCCAGTGGGGAGAGAGTAGAATTGGTGGAAGTTGAAAACAATGCTTTAACGTTAGGATGGAAAAATTGTAATTCATCCAGATTTGATGCGAGGAAACGTGAAGGTTGTTGGTGGAAAGGCAGAGCTGGGTATCCCCTTCTTTATGGATGGTGCCACCTAGGGGTAATAAGTGAATAGGGAAGAGGAGATGGCTGATAGATCCTGGGAGGACCGCAGAGATGAATGTGAAGTAATGGCCAGGGTTATGTTGACTTGAGAAGGAGAGAAACAGTTTGGTGGGAATTGAATACGAGTTTTGACAGATGGAAAGAAGGCTATAAGCAACAGTGCATTCAGGTACCTTGGGAAGGTGAGAGATGATGTTTTAGATGGAGAGGACAAAGGTCAAATGTGTTTTCTAAGGAGTCGGTGGAGGTGAGTTTTGAAAGCGGGGCAGGGAGAAATTAGCAATATCAGTGAGGAGAGGTCTAGCCACAATGGCATACCTTAAATTGACCTTTGTCCTGTCTAGTTTAACCTTTGTATCAAATAACTTTATGTCTTTTGTGATTTTAACCTACCCTAAACCTCCCTGACTCAGCTTCCAGAGGTGGGGAATAACAAGGCCACAGGAAGAGTTAAGGACAAAGATAAGAATTGAAATTTGAGGTGTTGGGGTACTGAGAGCCGATGTCAGCAGAAGTGGTAGCTAAGGGTAACTAGAGGTCGGGTACAGGCACCGGGTTTTGAATGAGCGGAGGTTTTCAAAGTGCAGAAATTGTAATCTATTCAAATACGGTGTGAGGCAACATGGAGAAGATTGATGGTGGAGACACTGAGCTGGGTGTTCCCATCCATATTGATGGTGCCACTAAGGGACAGCAGGTAAATGGAACAGAGATGATTGACGCTAGATTCTTGAAGTGAATGTGAAGAAATGGCCTGGGCTGGGAGAGCGACATTTTAAACTTTGTGGAGAGCGGCTAACTCCATCGTTTGTTAACAAGTAAAGCTCAGCAGGAGCTTGTACAATTGATTTCCATTGTGCAGCTGTTAATGGCCCACTATTTCCAGTACCTTTGACATGAATAAAATATTGTTTTTATTTTGCCCAGAGTGTTAGGGCTGAGGGCAAAGAGACTCCAACTTTAATTATTCTGTTTTATTTATCCACTTTGTGTTTGAACTGAGTTGCTGCTCTCATTCTCTGGTCTTGCAGCTGAGGAGAAAAAGGCAGGAACTACCACCCCAATCCGTATCCGATCGAGTGGCAGGAAGGATTCCATCTCCGATGATGAGGTGATTCTGAGGGAGCGAGGTTACGATTACAAGTCACGCTATTGCGGTCACTGTAATACCACCACAGACATCAAAGAAGCCAACTTTTTTGGAAGGTAATTTCCTCATTTACAAGAAGGCAGCAAGGTTTTGTTTACTGTTCTTAAACTGTAGTGTGTGCAGAATAAATCTTTGAATATATTGCAGAAAAATATGATGTAAGAGAAAGGACGCTCTTGTCTATTGTTCTGTAAAATATTGCTCATTGTTTTTAAAGACAATATTCCTAGCTGTTGGGGATAGGTCCAAATTGAGTGAACCTGAGGAACGCTCTTGGAACGCCAGTTCTGGGCTTGCTCTCAAGTGCTCCTTGTATCTTTCTTCCCAGAGATTGCTCTGATCCATGCCTTTGGTACCTCCAAACTGGACTATTCCAATGCTCTCCTGATTGATCTACCGCCCTGCACCCTCCATAAACTTGAGCTCATCCAAAACTCTGCTGCTTGTATCCTAACTCACACCAAGCCCTGTTCACTCATTGACCTGTACTTGTTGACCTAAATTGGTTTAAAATTTTCATGCTTGTGTTCAAATTCCTCCATGACTTCACCCCTCTCTCTGTAACCTTCAGCCCTACAACCCTCTGTAATCTCTAAACTCCTTCAATACTGGCTTCTTGCATGTGAATCCCTGACTTTCATTGCTCCACCATTGGCCACACCTTCAGCTGCCTTGGCCTTAAGATCTATAGCTCCTTCCCCATACCTCTCCAGCTCACTCTCGTCCCTTAAGGTGCTCCTTAAAACAGTCTTGGTCACCTGTTGTAACGTGTCCTCTGTCAAATTTTGTTAAAACTTTTCTGTGAAGCACCTTGAGACAATTTACTATGTTCATTTTGCTATATGAAAGCAAATTGTTGAGGCTCGCAAGAGAATTTGCAAGAGTTTTTCCATAAAGTGGCTGTTGGCGTTGTGTTTTTGTGCCTGTGTCAGGGGATTGCATGGTTAGGCATGCAATGGATCTAGTTACCCTATCCCATGAGACAGACTTGTTGGGCCTGTTGGCCTTTTCTGTCTATCTATGAAAACCTCACTTCAGTATTTGTAGAAGAGAGTAAGGGAAGTGTCTTTCTTTGTTGTTTTGGAATTTTATCTGGAGATGAAAAGAATGAATTTAAGAGTTGGGGTTAAATGGTCCGTGGTGATGACAATCAGTAGATATCTGCATTAAGGAATCAGTTCTGAAAAGGGTCGGAATGCTAACAATTCAGTAGAGATGGGAGCAATGTAACAGCTGTTCAAATAGGGGAATGGGATAATCCAGGCAACTACTGCTGGTGAACTAGTTATATGTCAGCAGGTGACTTATGAAGTCAATTGGAGCCACAATTAATGAATAACCTGAAGACACAGACTCGTCAAAAATGGCCAGTGAAGGGTTGACTAATGATGAAATCCTTTTGCGAGAATAAGGAAAGCATGGGCATAACTGAGCAAGGGGACCCGAGGCTCGGGTAGGGTGGGTTATATTTATGTAAACTTAGTGTTTGACAAGTTGCTAGGAGGGGAGTTGCTTGACTATGTATAAAAAGAATATAAAATTTCAAGGTTTGCTGAGGTGAGTGGAGTAGCAACTATCCTGGAGGCAGAAACAGGTGATTGAAATGGGCAGGAAGTCACAGGTGCAAAATACATAAAGGAGTGATGGTGATAAATTTTAGAAACAGGAGTAAAGAATGGAAATAAGGAGTTTGATACTAAATATCTGTGAGGATATCCTCTGGGATTCTCCCTGTCAGCTGCTTTAATCTGGATTTATTGGGATGTATCATGTATGCTGCATTCTTGTGTGATTAACGTGGCTAAACTGATTACAGCATTCAAATCTGTATGGGAGTAGAATATGAAGTTGCCCCTGGAAATAGTCTAAATTCAGCATAGGCAAGAAAGGTTGAATTGACTGTTTTTGTGTTCAAGTATCTAAAAGAAAGGGTTGACTTTGAATCTTGGGTAACAGTTCTGTTTCTATGGCTACAGATCACCATATTTTGTGGTTTCCTGTTCTTGAAGGCACAGTCTCGGGCTTGGGAGTGGATTCTGCTGATAACACACTCGAGTGCCCTTGTCTGTACTTCTCTGATAATTGACTGGGTGGGGATGATAATTGAGCTTGGTTCTACCCTCACACACTGCACTTTGCTTCAGGAGTCACGGCTGCTAATTGCCCATCTCAGACCCAGACACTGAGAATACTGGTGGTCCTCGTGCCAGGCCAGTGACAACAAACTCCCTGTTTCATTGTCTGAAGCTTAACCTACCCTGGAACATGTGTGGGATGGCCCTTGGAGAATGTGGAAGATAATCATATTAGAGGGATATCTGTCTGATTGTCGCTAATATTATTCGATTTTTGTGACAAATTATTCCTGGAATGAATTTCTCTTGCCTTTCAGCAATGGCCAGTACATTGTCAGTGGTTCAGATGATGGATCCTTCTTCATCTGGGAGAAAGAGACAACAAACCTTGTTCGTGTTCTGCAGGGTGATGAGTCGATTGTGAACTGTCTACAGCCCCACCCAAAGCACTGCTTCCTCGCGACAAGTGGCATTGATCCTGTGGTTCGACTCTGGAGCCCGAGACCAGAAGTATGAACTCTTGAGAGTGACTGTGGACCCCATAAATGATAGCCTGAATAGGAGGGAACAAGAGCTACTTGCCAACCCAGAACTAGTCCAGAGTGAGATAGCTATCTGCTAACCCAAAACATCAACAAGAGGGAGCAGTTTACCCAATCAATTCATTGGATAGATGTTTGAGCTTGTGGGATATCCAAATATAGGAGTCATAAATATAATAGTCAAATTCTGTAAGAAACATCTTTACGCAGAGAGTTGTTAGAATGTGCAACTTGCTACCATACGGAGTAGTTGAGGCAATTAGCATTGGTTGGTATCAGGGGAAGATAGATGAACATGAGGGCGAAAGGAATGAAGTTATACTGAGGGAGTTAGGTGTGGGGCATAAACACAGACTGAATGACCTGTTCTGTGCTGTAAATTATATGAACAAAATTCAATAGTCTGACCCCATTGTTCTTCCTGAGTTGCCATACAATGTGTTCCATATGTCAATGGTTTTCAAACTACTGGATGGCAAATATTTTCTTCCAACTGAATTTTGGGAAGACTGAAGCCAGGTGAGTGCCTGAACACATCAATGCCATGACAAAGACTGCCTATATCCACTTCTGAACTATCACCTGCCTCTGCCCTGCCTCAGCTGATCTGCTGAAAGCATTTTTTTTTAACACACTCCAGGCCAGCCTCACACAGTCCTATTCTCCATAAACTTGAGCTGTCCAGAAGTCTGCTGCTTCACTTGCAGCAAGTCCCCTTGATCCATCACTGCTATACTCACTGACCTACATTGGTTCCCCAGCAAGCAAAGCCTCAAGTTTAAAATACTCATCCTTGTTTTGAAATCCTCCCCATGTCCTGGCCTCTCCCCATGTCCTGGCCTCTCCCTTTCTCTGTAACCTCTCACAACCTCCCCTCCTCCCCCATAATCTGCACTCCTCTAATTCTGACCTCATGTGCATCTCTGAACTTCTGGAATTCCCTCCCTAAAACCTTGTGCCTCTTAATCATAGAATCCCGATAGTGCCAAAGGAGGGCATTTGACCCATTGAGTCTGCACCGATTCTCACCCAGGCGAACATGCATACACCACCACCAACCCACCCCACCGCAGCTCATATACCATGGACAATTCAACATAACCTACATATCTTTGGACACTAAGGGGCAATTTGACATGGCCAATCCATCTACTTGCACATCTTTGGACATCTTTAGACATTTTTTTAAGATCTTCCTAAAACTGACCTCATTGATTAAACTATTGGTTATCTGCCCCAATATCTCCCATGGCTTGCTGCCAAGTGTTGCTTATGACAGACACATCAATGAAGCATCTTGAGACTTTTTATTATTTTAAAGGCAACAATAAGTTTTGAGTGAGGGGAAATGATTTACAAAACCAATTTGGTGTCAGTGGGTATCAGTAGTGACCAGGAGAGAAGCAGTCCAGAAAATGTGCTTTTTATTGGACTGAGTCCTAAACTTTGACCTTCAACTTGTGTAACCGCAGGTTAGTTAATGGTGAGTGGGTCACTGGTGAGGTTTTGCTAGCTCCTTTGTAGTTTGGAACTGACTGACCACTAGAAACTGCTGGAGTCTGGATGATATGTAAAGGAAGTTAATTGTTCAAGCCCAGCTCAAGCTGAGCACATCATGGAACGAGACAGAGTGTAAAACTTCTGAAATGAAAGTTGTACTGAGGAGGAAGGGACTGCTAAGTAGAGTTACTGATTTCGTGCACAAATAATATAGATTTGAAAATAAAACGCAAACTTAAAAATTGCAGCAGAGGAATCTTGCATAGAACATTGCATTGTACATCAGCATACAGTACCATCACTGCTATACCATTCTATCTAGGTGGCTGAGCCTATGTCTTAGACTGATGAGCCGATTAGAATCTGGTGGAAGAGCTGATTTCTGTGGGGTTTTTTTTCCAGAGTGAAGATCAAAATGAGCGAGTGATTGAAGACATGGAGGGGGCTTCACAGGCGAACCAGCGGCGAATGAATGCAGATCCACTTGAAGTCATGCTCCTGAATATGGGATACAGGATCACTGGACTGACCAACAGCGGAATGGCCTCGGATGATGAGGAAAGCTCTGAAGGCCAGGTGCAGTGCCGGCCGAGTTAAACAGCAACCCCAACAACAGCGTACTTGGGACAGACCAGGGAACTACTCTCAGTTCAGTGTGTCTGTGGCTGAAAACACTGCACTGTCCTCAGCTACGCACCAAAAGCTTTGTTCAGGAAGCAATGACAGGGTTTGCATTACTTCCAACACCTATCAGACTCACTTATGGATGAACCCCATACCATGCAGAAGTCTCAGAGAGTGATGCTACAACCCTCTCAGGAACAGCGAACTGGGCCAAATCTGGCCTGAGACACATACAGGAGACTTCAAATTGTTTCTGGTGATTGAAAAAGACTCATTTGATAAGCAGATCTTTTTGTAAATTGTCTAGATGCTGCTTTCAGTTTGTATAAATGCTTCCTCCTCTATCACATTCAGTCCTTTTGTAGTAATGGATTTTGCATAATCCATTAGCAACAAACAGCCAATAATATTGAGGTCAACTGCACTCTCTTCATTAGTCCTGGAGCCATCAGAGTCCCAGGGCATCTTGATGCGGCTTTCATTGCAGGCAGTGGAGGGTCATGGCCAATAGTCATGCTCCTCAGTCACTGCCGTACTTGTGATTCATTTGCCTGCCTCTGCCCCAGTTTACAATGTTCATACAGAATGTGTAGCTAAACACGACCTACCAGAGATCTCTGCATCATCAATGGGGATGTAGGACCATGGACACAGAATGAAATCACAATGTACAAACAGCGGGGAGACTGTTCATGGTGAAGTATGTAAGTTGTCAGGAATATCCCCGCACTGTGTTGTGAACAACCTGGGTGGGTTAGGGGGGATGGGGTTGTGCCTACACACATCTATCTCGTGCACTTTCTAACTATTCTGTGTCTTGCTTTCTGCCCCCCGTCCTGGCTGCCTATGTACTTCCTCTCTCTCTCTATCACTTACCCTGTTCAAACAATGATTCTATGAAGTGTCTGCAGCCTCTTCACAGCCTCCAGTTTGCAAAGTGTGATACTGCCCTCTCCTGGAATGTTCCTTACAGGGTGACCTTTTACTCTGGTGTCACGAAAACTCTGCATTGCAAGGCCAAGCCCTAGTCCTATCTGGAGCTCTGGATCAAATATTCCATTAGCAGAAGAGGCTTAAGATGAATGCGGGGAGGATTTATTAAATATATTTTGGTTTCTTTTGCTGGCTGTTTCTTTTTGATGACTTCTGTTGCAATGTGTGAACTAGTTTTTAAGTATTGAGCTGTCAGCTTTGAGAAGAAGCCACATTGCTGTTGGTAAAGCGAGGGAAAGAATGATTGGTTTATTTCTCATTCTGCTTCCTAATTTGCTGTTGAGGAAAGTGTAGCAGGTTTTGTTGGGGTTTGGCTGGAAGTTGTAGTTTGAGGTAGAGGAGAATGTTACAGTTCTGGGCAGGTTGGGAAACACCGGATAACTGAGTGTGAAAGGGGGAGGGAAGCAAACTGACTGTGGTAGGAAGTAACTAAAACAGCAACAACTAACTGCAGCCGTACGTCATAACATTGACCCAAGAAAATCTTAACAACCGGAGTGAACACCTGACTGGTGGAATGGGTTAGCAAGCCATTGTTCTCGCCCAGGAACTGGTGTTGAGATTAAATGAAGAGGCAGGATCCTGTCTGCCAGTATG
Source organism: Mustelus asterias (assembly GCF_964213995.1). Classification (NCBI taxonomy): domain Eukaryota; kingdom Metazoa; phylum Chordata; class Chondrichthyes; order Carcharhiniformes; family Triakidae; genus Mustelus; species Mustelus asterias. The sequence continues at coordinate 65,613,094 of NC_135821.1, read as the reverse complement.
AAGCTCCAGCTCTTTAACTTCAAGAGGTTCCATTCAAATTGACTGTAAATGTGGCACCCCTACTGATATTTTCACACAGATGGCAGATATGGGAAATGTAATGTCTTACTGACATGGCAAAGGGTAATTTAGGACAGTGTATAAAGGGCTGCTGCTTTAAGAGGGTGTGCTATGTGTAAAGAAGCACTATTGTGAGGAGCTATGATGTAGGGTTAGAATTTTGCAGTGATTGATGCTACAAGTACGTGTACCGTTTTAATCACCGTTCATGACCATTTCACTGCCCTGACAAACACATTAATAGCATGCAGAGGCTCCTCTGCTGCAAATTCTATTTGCATTTTAAGATGCATCCAGTTGCATTACACAGAACTGAAGGCAAGTTCATGTAATGGTGGTCATTTAATCACTTCATTGCAGCTTCACTTGGAAGGATTTGTTCATCAACGTTTTTCAATAGCCACTAACCTGCTGCTTTTTTGAGCTGGCTGCAATCTGCAAAGCTCAGTTAGAAATTCCTTTGCCTATGCAATAAAGGCTGAATTTGACAGGTTCAGTCACTGACTGTCTTCACAATTACTATCCTGGGTGTGCTGTAGATAATTGATCAGTTGCTGAGAATGAGCTGCTAGTTTATTGCAGGCTGGTGTTTCCTGAAACCCTCCCCAAGGGCTGTAGGGTTCAAATTCAACCAGAATGAGACCCGTGGCTCAGTGAGAGATCTCATTCTAGGTTGGAGAGACTGTGGTGGAGGAGCAGGCTTGATTGAAATGTTACCAGAACCAATGTTTTGTTGCCAGCTATACCTACCATCAGCTATTATGTCTGTGACTGCATTGTTAAATTACATTTTAAAGTATAATTGAGGTTTTGGTGGGGTTGTTAATAGGAAGTATTATTCCTTTTAAAATCCTGCTTGATACCTTCACTGGAATTGTTGCTCGTTTGCAATTGTTCGAGAATCTTGATCTGAAACTCTAACCTCCTGCGGGGTCAGTCAGTATGTTAAATGGAAAGGGTCACTGATGGGGTCAGTCAGTAGGGTCAAGTGGTGGAGTAGGTGGTTGGGTCAGTTAGTTATGCTAGATATGCCTCTGCAGTAATTGCTGTCTTCCCACTCCCACCCAATTCATGAGCTCAGTGCCAATTGTCTGTTTAAACCTCACTCAGTTTGTTGCTCCTGTCCTTGTCTGTGATTTGACGAGGAATTATCCGTGAGAAGCTGCTAACTGTAAAAATTAAATTGTTAATACACGGTTGTGATGAGTTTAAAGCCAGCATTAAATGGCGAGTTTAGCAGAATGCTGTTTGGTTTGGTTGCTAATAATTCATACTTGTATAGGGGCTGCTGCTTTCAAGTTTGTAGCTACACCCAATGTACATCAGTGCAATAAAAACACAAACCGCAGTAACTTGCTTGCATTCAAATAATAAATGTGCTGCACTTTCTCCAACAGCCACAAGCTGTGCGTGAGCGCTGTCACTGACCAGTGCACATCTCAGTCTGGCTCAAAATCGTGGATTCGAACCACACTCAAGACTTTAACATGAGATCCAGACTGACACTCCAATATAGTACTGTGGGAGTGCTGCACTTTCAGAGGTGGCGTTTAACTTCAGGCCCCTCCTGTTGGATGGGAAAGATCCTGTGGCTACGATTGGAAGAGCATTGGCTGTTCTCCTTGATGTCCTGGCGAACCTTTAGTCCTCAACCTTAAAACAGAATTACCAGGTTATTTACCTTTGTGTGGAATCTATTGATAGCTGCAGTTTCCTACATCACAGTACTTTGGGACATTTAAGACACTTTCAATATAAAGGTTTTCCTTCAAAATCCAAATAGAAAAGTGAAAGTACAAAAACTAAACCAGATTATGGATGGGTTTTATTGAGATGAATGAACCGAGATGTAAGTTGTCAACCCTTTGCCCAAACCACCTCTTCCATCCCTTGAGCGGGATGTGATTAATTAAAAATAAGTCCTTTAGAGGTACGGGAATGTACCCGATTCCTCGGATTGATGTGAAAAATATTTTGACCTGGGATTGAAACAGTCAGTTTTAAAATCTCACCTCTCTGGGGGGAGGTTGGAAATTGTTTGTGCAGTGATGGTGATGAGACGAGAGCTCCTGATGCCAGTCTCCTGTGACCAGAGCAACAACTTTAATGAATGTGTCCAGGTGCGAGAGCTGTGGCTTGGGCCCATTAAACATAATCACATCAGCACATCCAGCAGTGCAATCCCCATGGGGAATGGCCACCTAGTGCATGGAATAAATGTAAACGTTTTTTGAAGGGGAAGGGGGGGGAGAAGGGGAAGGGGGGGGGAGAAGGGGAAGGGGGGGGAGAAGGGGAAGGGGGGGGGAGAAGGGGAAGGGGGGGGGAGAAGGGGAAGGGGGGGGGAGAAGGGGAAGGGGGGGGGAGAAGGGGAAGGGGGGGGAGAAGGGGAAGGGGGGGGAGAAGGGGAAGGGGGGGGAGAAGGGGAAGGGGGGGGGAGAAGGGGAAGGGGGGGGAGAAGGGGAAGGGGGGGGGAGAAGGGGAAGGGGGGGGGAGAAGGGGAAGGGGGGGGAGAAGGGGAAGGGGGGGGGAGAAGGGGAAGGGGGGGGGAGAAGGGGAAGGGGGGGGGAAGGGGGGGGGGAGAAGGGGAAGGGGGGGGGGAAGGGGGGGGGAAGGGGGGGGGGGAAGGGGGGGGGAGAAGGGGAAGGGGGGGGAGAAGGGGAAGGGGGGGGAGAAGGGGAAGGGGGGGGAGAAGGGGAAGGGGGGGGGAGAAGGGGAAGGGGGGGGG